>NC_133666.1:191652051-191789382 GCF_037893015.1 Macrotis lagotis
GACCAATGTTCTATCCTTTTTCACCCACTGACACCATCTTTATAGTATATTATACCTTCATATTCAGCTCTCTCCTTGTCTAAATATGTTCCTCCTAACTGTTGTATTAATTGAGATGGTTGATAGGAGATATCTGTACCATCTTACCATGCAGGAATACAAGCACTTCAACATCATTAAATCCCTCATAAGTTACCCTTCTCATCACCCTCTTTATGCTTCGCTTCAACAGGAAAGTTTGAAATTCCCCTTTTCCTCTGGAAGAGGATGTTCAGTTTTTCTGGATGGTTGATTCTTGGTTGCATTCCAAGCTCCTTTGCCTTCCTGAATATTATATTCCAAGTCTTATAAGCCCTTAATGTAGATGCTGCTAAGTCCTGTGTAATCCTGACTGTAGCTTCATGATAATTGAATTGTTTATTTTTGGCTTCTCATAATATTTTCTTTTTTACTTAGGAGTTCTGGAATTTAGCCATGATTTTCCTGAGTGTTATTTTTTGTATCTCTTTCAGGAGGAGCTCGGTGGTTTCTCTCAAGTTCTATTTTGCCCTCTGATTTTAGGATCTCAGGGCAATTTTCTGTAGAAATTCTTTAAAAATGAAGTCAAATCTCTTTTCCTGAAAGTCATGACTTTCAGGTAGCTCAACAATTTTTAAATTGTCTCTTCTGGATCTGTTTCCCAAGACAGTTATTTTTCCAATGAGATAGTTCACATTTTCTTCTGTTTTTCATTCTTTTGGTATTGTGTTATTGTTTCTTGATTTCTTACAAAGTTATCAACTTCCTTTAGCTCCAGTCTATATTTAAAGGAGAAATTTCTTATGTCCTTTTCCATCTGGCCAATTCTGCTTTTTAAGGTATTCTCTTCATTAACTTTATGGACTGCTTTTTCTATTTGACCTAAACTGGTTTTTAACATGATTTTTTTTCACATGTTTTTGGATCTTCTTGACTAAACTGCTGACTTGGTTTTCATGTTTTTCCTGCATCTCTCTCATTTCTCTTCCCAATTTTTCCTCCATCTTCCTTACTTGATTTTCAAAATCTTTTTTGAGCTCTGCCATAGCCTGATCTCAATTCCTAATTTTCTTGGAGACTTTGGATACAGAAGTTTGGATTTTGTCATCTTCTGGGTGTGTGTGTATTTTGATACCAAAATATCTATGGACAGGTTCTTTTTTTCTGCTTACTCATTTCTCCAGTCTGTGCCCTGGTTTAGAGGTGCTTCCTGAGCTTTTGAGTTGTTATTGGGACATCCCCACAAGAACCTCAGTTCCTTCAAGGACTTATGAAAGTCTCTGTGTCCTGTGCTTTGGTCTGTGGATGACCACAAGCCCTCCCTTCTGTCCTAGAACTGTGAAGAGGGTCCTGCTCCTCTATGGCAGTGTGGGGGTCCAGACTGCAGGTAGGGTCTAAATATGGACAAAGCACCAGAGTCCTGTCCCAGGGACAGAGGAGAGACCGTTATAGTTTCCTCCTACTTTCTTACCTACAATGGGCTGAGCACTCTGGAAGCAGTTGCTGGGGTGACTTCACAGGTCTGCTTCCATTTTCCAGGATCTGGGCTACTCCGAAGGCCGGACTGTATTGAGCACCACACTGCTCTGGGCTCTGTGTTCACTCTGGTAGAGTTTTCCCCCACTGATCTTCCAAGTTGTTCATGGTGATCTCTGGGTTGAGAGGTCTGAAAACTTCTTCTGCCACAAGTTGATGACCTCAGGGACCCAAGCTCACTGAGGGCTATTCCTGGAAGTCTGGAGCTCATTTACTCACTCTGGCACAGAATGATCCTGGATGTGCTGGTGCCCCTTCCAACCCTGTGGAACAGAGTCTTTCCACCCTCTTCCAAGTTATCTTAGACTGCAGAATTGCTTCCCTGGGTCTTTCTGTGGGTTCTGCTTTTTGAAAATTTAGCTAGAGTCATAATTTTAAGGTTTTTGGAATATTTTGGAAGAGAGCTTCTGGGTAATCCTGCCCTCATGTTGCCATCTTGGCTCTGCTCCCTTCAACATTCATTTTTTTTTTTAGTTTTTTTGCAAGGCAATGGGGTTAAGTGGCTTGCCCAAGGCCACACAGCTAGGTAATTATTAAATGTCTGAGGCTGGATTTGAACTCAGGTACTCCTGACTCAGGGCCAATGCTCTATCCACTGCGCCACCTAGCTGCCCCATTCAACATTCATTTTTTTGCTCTTATTAAAGATTTTATTTATTTTGAGTTTTACAAATTTTCCTTCAATCTTACTTCCCTCTCCCCACCCAGTCAGTCTTTACTTTGTTTCCTTCAACATTCATTTTTAAAAAGATTTTGAGTTTTAAATTTTTCTCCCTCCTTCACTCTCCCCAAGATGGCAAGCAATCTGATATAGATTTTGCATGTGCAATAATGGAAAACATGTTTCCACATTGGTCATGTTATGAAATAAGAAACAGAACAAAAGATAAAAACCATAAAAAAGAGTGAAAATAATATGCTTCAATCTGCATTTAGATGCCATTTAGAATGTGGATAGCAGGAAATCTTCATTTTCCTGGTCAATGTGTTTATGTTCAAGTTTTGTTGATGTCACTTTGCAATGTGTTATATAAATCTTCCCAAGTTTATCTGAGTTTTCCTCATTTGTCATTTTTAATTGTACTATTACATTCTCCCAAATGCTGTAATTAGTTTACTTATTCTTTAATCCATTTTTCTTTTTCTTTTCATTTTACTACCATGAAAAGTTCTTTAGTCAATATGGGACCTATCTTTTTGTTCCTCTTTCTTGGGATATGTGTCTAGTGGTCAGACACCTTGATTTTTCCTGTGGATAGTAATACTTATCACTCATAAAGACCCAGCTACATGGATGCACTTTGAAGAAGATGATAATATTAATTATAGCTGATTGTTATAATAGATTCAGAGAAAAATTCTGCATTAATGACCAAACATGATCAGCTATCAATCAGTCATCACTCACTTAGTAAACTCTCACAATGTGCTGGGGATAAAAAATACAATAAATGAAATAAATCCTATCATATCCAAAGAGAAAAGTTAGAAGAATGAGTGCTTGCTAACGGGGGTAGAAAAAGCAAAGCTCTTTGTCTGGTTGAATGCTTTTCAATGGGATCAGTGAGGTGTAGGAGAAAGAACCATTGGTTTCCTTTTCAATTCTACCAGACTAGCTCCAAGACCTAAATTTCTCTGGGTCTCAGTTTCAGTACCTATCAAATGGATACTATAGGTTGAGTAGACTAGATAATTTCTAGTTGGAATATCTTCCAACTGTAAATTTTAAAAATGTGTTCTTTATTCCCAAATTCGGCAAATTATCCATATGACTAAAGCATGGAAACACTATAGAATCTCAGACTTAGTTCCGGTACCTAAGTAGCTTCCATGTTTAAAGATTTGTACAGTATTCAGAGGAAAATGCTGTACCTTACAACAGTAAGAATGCTATCAAGTTATTAGACACTTTTTAGTGCTTTCTTAATGCTGAATATATAATTTACTAAATGGTATCCAGTGGCCCCAAAGAGCTTTCTTTTTTGCTTAATACACTTCCAGGTTCCAATAATTGCTTTCCATTGTTCAGAAGGTCAAAGGGAGGCAGGATCATAGGGAGTCTCAAATTTTGTCTTTTTAAAACTAAGTTGGACAATTTGAAATTATTCCAAGATCTAAATGTTTCATTACCAGTCACCTGAAAATGTTCGTCACAGATCACAGTAGGCTAGCCCTGCTGTTCTTTGTGAGTAGGATTCTCATATACAAAAACTGCCTGACCTTTTTTTTCCCTTCCTCATAGTGAATTTGTCCTATAGTGCCCACAATGTTCCATGATGACAGGATTTGAGCTCCATCAAAGAGAATTAATTATATACTAGGAGCCTAAATTTTCAGGCCATGTCATTACTGCTCAGGTCCTCTCAGCATACTTGTGACCAGTCTCCAAGCTATATAAGTCTCAATCATTGAGTATATAGGATTCCTGTGGAAGGTGGGTGGGTAGGAAACTGAGAAATGTCACATACCTATTCCTTTTATAATGGGTGGAGTGCTAGGTGTGGAATCTTAAAAATCTGATTTAAAATTTGGCCTCTGACACTTAATAGTCTGACCAGACTACTTTGAAAGCAATATAAAAATAACTTATATGCCTGCTCCTCCCCCAAATCCTTTACTGGGATGTCCATTGCTAACATGATTAGATTTTTAAAAACTGCTCATCAATTCCCTGAGGCAAAAATATCGGTTCATATTGATTTAGGGAATGACAATTATTTTTGCCAATATCAAACTGTAATTTTAAATAGCATCTGCCTACAAATGGGCAACTAGAATAGAGCTCTGGGCTTGGATATTCATGAGTTCAAAGCTGGTCTCAGAAAATTACTAGCTATTTGACCTTGAGAAAGTCATTTACCATGTTTATCTCAGTTTCCTCAACAGTAAAATGAGCTGAAGAAAGAATGGCCAATCACTCTAGTATATTTGCCCCAAAAACCCTGAATGGGTTTATGAAAAGTCAGACACAACTGAAACACTCAATAACAAAGCCTACTGATAATAATTAATTCATTCATCTGGTGCTAGATTTCCCTCTCAGGTAGCTCTCAAGAGAATCAAACAGAAGAGGGATTTTTTTTTACCCCTCAAGACCTAATTGTGCTATTATTTCTTGAAGAAATTAAAGCTTTTTTTTTTAAAGTGTGAACCTTTACTCACAACTACTGTTTTAATTAACAGGTTAGTTTCCTCTATAGTTTTTTAGCACATCTGACAGCCTAATTTTTTTATATTTCTGCCCACTTTTGTAGCACTGTTTCACTGCAATCCACCTCCTACATTTACTAGGGCATGCTTGCCATGACTTGTGAGAAAACTCAGAATAAACTAAACTTGAGAAGAGAGTGTAAGTCTGTTATGTTTCTAATGAGGTTTGAATCATCCAGACCAACCCAGCAAACTGACAGCCTCTTTCTCACCCAAGTCTTATTCTAGGTCTATTCCTAAGAGGTCCAATAAAGGTATCTTGGGGTAATATAGGTGGGCAGCAATCAACCAGAGTGATATTACCTCTCCATCTAGTGGCAAGAAAATAAAAATACAGTTTTCTTGCAAATAACTGCAGTCAATATTTCTCAAGGATGTTACCAAATGGCAGTAGGAAATATACATAAACAGCCTTAATACAGGCAAGAATAAGACTATCATAGTGATGTTTGATGAGAAATTTTGGGGAGAAAGAGTTCATTTTCAACTAGGCAGGAAGGAATCTGGAAGAATCTATTTGATGGAGGATAAGAGAGTGTCACTTGGAGAGAGGAAGGACTACAACCTATAGATGTGTGTGGGGAAAGAGATAAGAGTAAGGATACTGATTATTACTGCCTGGAGGGATATTTTGAAAGTAGGTATTGGTATGGGAGGGGGCTGGATGAAAACAAAGACAAAAGATAGAGCACTGGACCTCAAGTCAGGAATACCTGAGTTTAAATCTAGTCATAGACAAAGTTGTGTGACTATGGGCAAATCACTTCAACTTGTTTGTCTCAGTTTCCTCACCTGTAAAATTAACTAGAGAAGGAAATGGACCAACCACTCTAGTATCCTTGCCAACTAGGGTCATGAAGAGTCTGAAATGACTGAACAACAGATTAAAGCAAAGAATAGAAAACCACTCAATTTAACTGGAAAGAAAATGAAATAGATTAACTTTTCACTAGTTTTTCAAAAAGTCTTTATTAAATGCCCATCCTGTGAGTGGGAAAACAAGTAAATAACAATTTCTATCTGTAAGAAACTTGTGCTCTCCTGGGGAATGGAGATCATCTGGGAAATAGCATGTAAACAGATCATAGACTTAGAAAGGGATGGATTTTTAGAACCATTAAGATTAGATTTAGTATCATAGAATTCAGAGTATGCTGGAAGCAGGTTGAACTGCTCTTTGGTGTGAGTATTTTTATACCACTGAAACTGGGAATCACTACAAATCAGGTTTGATTTACTGTTTTGCTGAATCTTTAGTCTTAAGAAACTGAAGGTGAAATGTTAATAATGTAGATACATTTTCCCCCTCAGAGAGCCAGTTCATTATTTTTCCAGGACACCCTGGAAAGGGACTTTTGAGGTTGTGAGTCCAGCTCCACCAATTTATCAATGTAATTGGCAAATGATGTGAAGCCTTAAAGGCAGCTTAGGGGTTCTAACACATGGAAGTGTGAAGAGGGAGTATACAGAGGACAGGTATGAAGGAACAGGTCTGGAGTCAGGAAGAATCATCTTCATGAGTTCAAATATGACTTCAGGTCTGTGACCCTAGGTAGAATTCTACAGGGTTAAGTTACTTACCCCTGTTTGCCTCAGTTCTTCATCTGTAAAAGGAGTTGGAGAAGGAAATGGCAAACCACTTTAGTATCTTTGCCAAGAAAACCCCAAATGGGTTCGAGATGAACATGATTAAAAAATAACTAAACAGCAATACCCTAGGCTTGTGGGAGGTACTGGAGATAGAAATATTAAAAAAATAAAAAAAAATCCCTGGCCCCAAGGTGCTTATATTTTATTGCCTAAGAAAAAATAGGCATTTCTGCTTATTCAGAATAAATATTCTGAAAATTCAGAGTTTATATAAAATTAATACAAAGTAGTTCGGAGGAAGGCAGTAGTAGGGGCAAAGATATGGTGAGAATCAGGAAAGATTTTATGTCAAAGCAAAGAGAATATGGATGAATCATTGTAAAGTCATTGCAAAGAATGGAAAAAAACAATTCAGAAGAATCAGTCTGGCACAGTGGAAAGAACACTAGATTTGAGTCTCAAATTGTGGGGTCAAATCTTGAGCCTTTTCTTAGCACCTATGTGAACCTGAACCTTAAACAAAATTTCTCTGAGCCTCAGATTTCTCATGTCTGAAATGAGATATCTGGACCAAATACCCTCTAAGAACTCTTTAAGCTCTAAATCAGTGTTCCTAAATACATCTTAAAGAGATGGTAGGTAGGTCATCACACTTTTTAGACATAACTATGTAGGAAGAGCCTCCTTTGACTTTATGGAATCATATACAGCCTTAATTCTAGGTCCTTAAAAACAGTTGAAAGGATTCTATTTTTGTCTGCTGATAAGTCCTAATCCCATTTTAATCTTGGCAAGCCACATTAAACAAAAGCAGAGGGTCAAATCCCTGGGACAGATTAACCCAGACCTCACAGAAATCAGATCGACTAAGTAATCTGTAATCCAATAGTCTTAAATTTCCATCAGGTAGCACTGTAAAAAAAAATAGATACACCAGAGACAAATGCAAGAGAAAGTGATAGCCACAATTTAGATTTGAGGCCTAAAATGGATTGCTTCCATTTTGGTAAGGGGCATACTATATGCTTTTTGCATTCATCACAGTCTTGTCTTTTAACAATAGGATGTTAAGAAACTCATATAAAAAGAAGGAAATAATCATCCATTTGGGGATGACATGTTATAATGTTATAAGAAAGTCAATACTTTTGGGGATTTAAAATCATATTGAGTCTTTTGAAAGTGCAAAAAGGTTTTAGGAGGGTAAGTGTACCTATATAAAGTCACTACACCTGATATAGATCCACTACTAGGCATGGCAGATCTATAAATACAGTTCACTAGTATGAAACACTATCTCCAAGGCATTGGGCAATGAATATTTTCAGAGTATGAAAATTATTAATATAATTTATATAGCACTTTAAGGCCTGCAAAGTGCTTTACATCTTCTTTCATTTGAGTCTCACAACATTCCTATGAGTTAGGTGCTGTCCTCATTCTCATTTTTAGAGATGAGAAAATTGAGGCTAGGGTGAGTTTAGCTGACAAGCCTAGGATCACATAGTTTCAAGATAGGACTAAACTTAGATCTTATTGATTTCAAGACTAGAACTCAAGAAGGACCTGGAAGGAAATAAAGAGTAGGGACAAAAATATGACAATAACAACGAAAGATGTTTAGAGCCCTAAGCCCCACTAGACTATAGTGATGTATGGAGTGGATATGAATTAAATCATTTTTAAATAGTGAAAGTGTGTTCCTAAAAGGCATTCTCACTAACAGACATGGGGCTTCTGGAGAAGGTGGTTTGAGTAACTTATGAACAATATGCTTTTTTTTTTTTAGGTTTTTGCAAGGCAATGGGGTTAACTTGCCCAAGGTCATAAGCTAGATAATTAGTAAGTGTTGGAAATCATATTTGAACTCAGTTCCTCCTGACTCCAGGGCCAGTGCTTTATTCACTGCACCACCTAGCTGCCCAGAACAATAGGCTTTTGATCTTTCAGGTCAAGAATTTTTTGAAAGGTTGCTAAACCAGTCTATTTTGAACCTGAGGTAGCTTTCTAAGGGCTATAAGTGAAGGAGAATCAAGTAAGAGATGGAATGCAAGATCCAATAAAATTATTTGACAGTTTAGATAAGAATTCTACAAACCTTTAACATCTAAATTTTTGGTTTAGATAACCTAACTATATTCCCACCACTGGAAAAAAAATCCTTTCTGAAAATTATACATGATAAGTCTTTTTGTAAAATTTTTTTTGATGATAGTTCTTAAATAAATAATCTAGCAGCCCTTTATAGAATCTTCTTTGTTCTTAGAACTTTAAGGAACAATGTGCATACATATATGTATATATGGTAACATTGTTATTATTCATAAATTGTGAAAATTATACAAATATACATGAACTAGCAGATTAATCGTGCTGATATATATTTAACTTCTAAATTATACAGTAGCTGGCTTTGCTATAGTGCTCTAAATTTTAAAAAATTTTAAAAATATCTCTTATTGCAAAAAGTAGTATTAAATATTATTAAATTATATCATCTGAATAAATCTAAATATTATATTCCAATATAGAGTTAAATATAAATAAATAATTATAAAATTATTTGAAGTTACTTATTATACTATAATGAACAAAACTGTCCACAGATCATCTGTCATTTTAACCTTTCTATGACCCTTAAAATATTAAGATTATGAAAACAAATTGGCTTTTTATTTCCCTGTTAACATATAAACAATTCATTCCCAACCACTTCATTTCTGTTAATGTCAATGTATACATACACCTTTTTATGTTTTTCTCAGTACCTGCATTTCCATATTGAAAAGTTTATTCATTTCTGTTAATGAATGGAGCAAAATCTACAGTATAGCAGTTGAACTAAAAGAAAAAAAATAAAAGCAGAGGTAGATATAATTTCATATAAAGCTAGAGTGAATCTAGATAAGCTAAAGAAATATAAGCAGATAAATTACATTAGACTTAAATCAATAGCAATACTTAATATTTATGTATTTAATCATACCACATTTAAATACTGGAAGAAAAAGTTGATTGAACTGGAAGAAGAAAAGACCTTAATGTGCCTGTTTCAGACCAATACAAATCTAAGCAAAGAAAACCTAAAATAAAACAAGAAGTTTAAAACAAGAGTTAAACCCAAATAAAACTTTAGAAAAAAATGTAATAGATTTCTTGTCAATTATTAGGTGCAAATAATGGACCTTAAAAGAAAGAATTAAAATAATTAAATATAATTAAACAACAGATTAAGCTAGACAGTCTATTAAACAGTACAATTTCAAAGGACTGATCAAAAATCATAGAAATAATAGAAAATTTCATCAAAGAAAACATTAATAATGTAAAATACTAAAACTTATATAATGCACCTAAAGTAATTCTGAAAGGAAACTTTATATCTTTAAATGCTTTCATCAATAATAAAAAGAAAGGAAAACAGTCAATGAAGTAAGCATGGAAAAAACAGACAAACAAACCTTGGAGAATTTCAAATAAAAAAACCTACAACTAAAAAACAAAATTGAAATTATGAAAATTTAATTAGAGTTTAAGAAAATTTAAAGCAAAAAACCCCATTAATTGATGAAAGTAGTAGAAGATTTTTAAAAAAATAAAACATATGGAGAAAAATATAAATCTAACTCTCAAAATTTTAATTGTGAATAGATCAAACTATTCATTAAAATAAAGTATCTGAATGAATAAAGCAAAATTCCAGGATCTGTTTATCACAAGGAATTTATCTAAAATTTGGATACAAATAATATTGTAATGAGAGGATAGAATGATTAAAAAAAGACTTGCTACTTAAAAAATAAAAATTATATATATTTTAGTAAATTACCTGGGATAGGTTAAACCCATCTAAGTGTATATCATGTTTTTAAGGACTTCAGCATGTTTATTGTTGCATGTAAATGGATGCTAAATTTTGCAAGTCTTAAACTTATAGGAACTTAAAGATAAAATAAATTTCTTCCATCATCTAACCTCCATTGTTTTACAGATAAGAACATTAAGATCAAGAGAGAGAGAGAGAGAGAGTGAGTTGCCCAAGATTACATAATTAATAAATGCCATTTCTTATTAAAGGGGGTAGGGCATGGAGGTAGGTAGCAGAACCTATTTGATATCACTTTGTTACCTATTAGTTTCAATGACACAAATTTAATAACTTGTCATCAACTCATCTTGGCCTTTTCCCCAGTCAATCTTAATTTTTTAAGTATGGCTATAAAATATAAAAGAATCATTATGGTTAAGACAATAAATCTGAATAAACTTGGGTTTTCTGCTTTCTCACCTCTTCCTGGGTCCTCCATTGTCTATTGTGAGGTCCTCCAGAAGCTATATTCCCTGACAGGTGTTGAGTTTGTTCAGGGTCAAAAATAAAAAGGGACCTTCTACTCTATGCAAATGTGACTAACTACAGTTTTTAGTGTGAAAAAAAGGAAGTTGAGGGTATGAGTGAACAAAGGTGATGGATGTGACCCAGACTTGGAAAAGGGAGCCAACTGATTGATCCAAGGTCATAGTAGTAGTAGTAGTAGTAGTAGTAGTAGTAGTAGTAGTAGTCAGCATCAGAAAGGAAATAGAAATAAAAATATAATCAAATAAATAAATAAAAATTGATTCCAGAGTGAGTATTCTTGCCAATATGCCATATTGCCTCTAGGTAGAAATGTGTAGCTGGCAATTGGTCATCCGAGACTACAATGAAGAACAGGGACACAAGGGCTAGTATAGAGATTTGGGAATCATATGCATACAAGTAATAGTTGATCACAGAGAAGCTGATGAAGCCCTTTAGAGTATGTAGAGAAAAATGCCTAAGAAGAGGGTTCTAACATAGACCTAAGGGTGATGTATAGATAAGGATCCAGCAAAAGAGTCTAAGAAGAACCAGGCAGGAGGAAAACTATGACAGAAGAATTCTCTGGGGACCCTAAAAGGATAAAGTATCCTCTTGGAAGAGAAAATGGTCACTCTTTTGAAGATGATTCAAGTCATATCCATTTTCATTATAGTGAAATCATAAGATTCAGTTCAAATCTTGCTTTCTATGGGAGGCTTTTTTTCAGTCCCAGGAAAGGCTACTACTTTTCCATCTACTCTTTATCTGTCTTGTATGGACAGCATTATTTTCCAGTTCTTTTTTCTATTAGAATATTAACTCTTTGAGAACTGGTTCCTTGTTTTTGGCCTTTCTTTGTGTCTCATCAGATTAATATGTCTGGCACATAAAAAGAGTATCTGTATATGAAATATATAGAAGACACCAGGGTAGGTTAGAAGAGAACATAGAGACTTCTGGCCAAGATGGTGGAGAGGAGACAGACACAGTTCTAAAGTCTCCTGATCTCTTCTCCATCTATCACATGAAACAAACCTCTTAAAACAAATCCGACCCCAAAACCCAGAAAGAAAACCTCAGGATTTGTCTCCAGCAGCAGCTTTGGCCAAATTCGGGCGGGTGAGTCTGGGCTCAGAAGGAGGATCAGCCCCGGATCAGCCAGATCAACAGCTGAATTGGAACCAGGAGTCTGAGGGTCCGAGAGCCGGACTTGCTGGATCAGCAGTGGGGCTGGACCGCAGGGGTGTGAGTTGCCGGGAGAACGGAGGTGCTGGCTATAGGAGCTGTCCCCCGGGAGATCCCGGACAGGGCTGGGGGGAGAGTTCTGGAGCAAGAAGGCTTCCAACACCATCCCTGGGCCCCTCTGGTCTGAGTCCCATTACAACTCAGACTTCTTCCCTTACAAACAAATGCAAACTACTTCTGCCTCAGGCCCAGGTGTGTGAGCAGAAGAACCAGCCCAGCTGAGGAATCACCTCAGGCCAGGGTAAAGCCCACCATTGATTGAAGGCAAAAGAATTCTATAGCTTCAACTCCTCCCTTCAAGGAAAGGGAGAAGGCCTCAACCAAGGTCACAGACACTCCAGAGAAATCAAAACTAGCACCTCCTACTGGCCAGCCAGAGAAGCTGCACTCAGTGAATAAAGCCTTTAGCAATCCCAAGCCCTGGGAACCAGCCCCTCCCCAACTCAGGTCTTAGCAAAATGAAGAAGGGTCAGCGGAAAGGTGGATCCATAGAAAAATTCTTGGAAGGGAAAGACCCTAACTCAGAGAGACCTGGAACCTCTGAGGAGAATACAATCTGGTCTTCAGCACAGAAAGACTTCCTTGAAGAAATAAGGAAGGAGTTTAAAACTCAACTGGAAGATTTGGGAGAGACAATTAATACCTTGCAACAAGAAAACAAAACCTTAGAAAGTACAATTGGACAAATACAAAATGAGAATAAATCTCTCAGATCTTCAAATGGGCAAATGCAAAAAAGAAATTAATTCTATCAAAAAATCAATTGGGCAAATGGAAAGCTCTTTCAAAAGTAGAATTGACCAATTGGAAAAGGTTAATGAAGAAAACTCCTCCCCCCAAAAAAGAATGGAGTCTACAGAAACTAATGACTCCATGAGACAGCAAGAGTCAGTTAAACAAAATCAAAACATAGAAAAATTAGAAGCAAATGTAAAATACCTCATCAACAAAACCACTGACTTCAAAAACAGATCGAGGAGGGGCAAACTGAAAATTATAGGACTTCCTGAAAACATTGAAGAGGGAAAAAAAGCCTGGACTTAATATTGTAGGATCTAATGATGGAAAACTGCCCTGATATCATGGAATTGGAGGGCAATGTAGTTATTGAAAGAGTACATTGATCCCCACCAGAAAAAGATCCTAAAATGAAAACACCAAGGAATGTTGTGGCCAAACTCCAGAACTATCAGAAAAAAGAGAAGATCCTGCAAGCAGCCAGAAAGAAACAAATTAAATATCAAGTAGCCACAGCAAGGATCACGAAGGACCTGGCTGCATCAACATTAAGGGATCAAAGCTCCTGGAATGAGATATTTCAAAGAGCATGGGAGCTTGGAATGCGGCCAAGAATTTACTTTCCGGCAAAGCTGAGCCTTCTCTTCCAGGGAAAAAGATGGACATTTAATGAAATGGAGGAATTCCAAAAATTTCTGATGAGAAGACCAGAGATAAACAGAAAATTTGGACATCAAACAGGAGGTTCAAGAGATGCATGAAAAGGTAAAAAAAATGGTGGGGGTAAAAGGGAAAAAAAATGCAATCCAGTAAGTTGAAACTGGCTAAATCCCAGCATGGGGGGAAAAAGATTCTCATAAATCTTGAGAATTGTAACTCTAACAGAGACTATACCTAGCCAGAAATGATAGACATTCATAACCTCTCCATGAGACTGCTATCTAAAGAGATGTAACTGGCTTTAATCCCACTTGGGAGAAAGACATTAATAACTCTCAGGAATTTTGACTCTATTTGATAGAATATACTGAATTAGAAGGGACAGACACTCAGAATTTTCTATGACTTAGATAGAATGGTCTAAAAAAACACTACATCCTTAAAAAGGGGGACAGGAAAGAGACTGGAGGAAGGAGGGGATTGAATGGGGAAAGGGAGTGGGGGAAAAAGGGGGAAATAACAAAAGAAAGGGAAGGGAAAAGGAAAAAGAGAAAGGGAAAAGAAAGGGAAGGGTGTGATATAAGAGGGCAAACACACTGAAGGGGGTGGTATTTAGAAACAAAATACTGGGTAATATGGATAAAAGGGGGAGAAAGGGAGAAAATACACATGGAGGGAAGATAGCACAGAGGGCAATAAAGAATTAGTAATCATAACCTTGAATGTGAATGGGATGAACTCTTCCTTAAAATGTAAGTGAATAGCAGAGTGGATTAAAAACCAGAATCCTACAATATGCTACTTACAAGAAACTCATTTGAAGCAGAGAGCTACATATAGAGTAAAAGTAAAAGGTGGGAGCAAAATATATTTTGCTTCAGCTGAAGTAAAAAAAGCAGGGGTAGCAATCCTTATCTCAGACAAAGCAGCAGCAAAAAAAAGATATTGTTAAAAGTGATAAAGAAGGAAACTATCCTCCTAAAAGGTACCATAGACAATAAAGTCATTTCAATATTGAATATATATGCACCCAGTGGGACAGCACCCAAATTCTTAGAGGAGAAGCTGAAAGAACTTCAAGAAGACATAGACAGCAAAACTCTACTAGTGGGAGACCTCAACCTCCTGCTATCAGATCCAGATAAATCGAATCATAAAATAAACAAGAAAGAAGGTAAGGAGGTAAATAGATTGTTAGAAAAATTAGATATGGTAGACTTATGGAGGAAACTGAATGGGGATAGAAAGGAATATACCTTTTTCTCTGCAGTACATGGAACTTATACAAAATTTGACCATGTACTAGGACATAAAAACCTAATGATCAACTGCAGAAAGGCAGAAATAGTGAATACATCTTTCTCAGATCACAATGCAATAAAAGTCATATGCAATACTGGGCCAAGGAGATACAGACCCAGAAAAAAATGGAAACTGAATAACCTCATTTTAAAAAATGAGTGGACCAAAAAACAAATTATAGAAAGAATTAACCATTTTATCCTAGATAATGATAATAATGAAACAACATACCAAAACCTATGGGATTCATTCAAAGCAACTCTCAGGGGATATATTATAGCTCTAAATGCTTACATGAATAAATTGGAGAAAGAGGAAATCAATGAAATAAACATGCAACTAAAAAAATTAGAGAATGAACAAATCAAAAATCCCCAATTAAATACTAAATTAGAAATTCTAAAAATTAAAGGAGAAATTAATAAAATTGAAAGCAAAAAACTATTGAATTAATAAATAAAACCAAAAGTTGGTATTATGAAAAAACCAATAAAACTGATAAACCTCTGGTCAATTTGATTAAAAAAAGAAGAAAACCAAATTGCTAGTATTATAAATGAAAAAGGTGAACTCACCACCAATGAGGAGGAAATTAAAGTAATAATTTGAAATTATTATGCCCAACTCTATGCCAATAAATTTGATAATCTCAGTGAAATGGATGAATATTTACAAAAATATAAGTTGCCCAGGTTAAATGAAGAAGAGATTAAATACCTGAACAACCCTATCTCAGAAAAAGAAATTCAACAAGCCATTATTGAACTCCCTAAAAAAAAAATCTCCAGGGCCTGATGGATTCACAAGTGAATTTTACCAAACATTTAAGGAACAATTGGTTCCAATTCTGTATAAACTCTTTGGAAAAATAGGGAAAGATGGAACTCTGCCTAACTCTTTCTATGAAACCAATATGGTGCTGTTACCTAAACCAGGAAGAGTTAAAACAGAGAAAGAAAATTATAGACCTATTTCCCTGATGAATAGAGATACAAAAATCCTAAATAAAATCTAAGCAAAATGATTACAAGTTATTACTAGGATAATACATTATGATCATGTAGGATTTATTCCAGGAATGCAGAGTTGGTTCAATATTAGGAAAACTGTTAGTATACTCAATTATATCAACAACAAACCCATCAGAAATCATATGATCATATCAATAGATGCTGAAAAAGCTTTTGACAAAATACAGCATCCATTCCTATTAAAAAAACACTAGAGAGTGCTGGAATAAATGGACTGTTGCTTAAAATAATGAGCAGTATCTATCTGAAACCATCAACAAGCATTATATTCAATGGGGAGAGGCTAGAGGCATTCCCAACAAGATCAGGGGTGAAACAAGGGTGCCCATTATCACCATTACTATTCAATATTGTATTAGAAATGTTAGCTTCAACAATTAGAGAAGAAAAAGAAAGTGAAGGAATTAGAATTGGGAAGGAAGAGACAAAACTCTCACTCTTTGCAGGTGAAATGATGGTCTACCTGGAGAATCCCAAGAAATCATCCAAAAAACTACTGGAAACAATTAGCAATTTTAGCAAAGTTGCGGGTTATAAAAAAAACCCTCATAAATCCTCAACTTTTCTTTATATGTCTAGCAAGATACAGCAGGAAGAGCTAGAAAGAGAAATCCCATTCAAAGTACCCTCAGACAATATAAAATACTTGGGAGTCTATTTGCCAAGACAGACTAAGAATCTTTTGGAAAACAATTATAAAACACTTCTCACACAAACTAAATCAGATTTAAATAACTGGGCAATTATCAACTGCTCATGGATAGGTAGAGCTAATATAATAAAAATGACAATTCTACCAAAACTAAACTATCTGTTTAATGCCCTACCAATCAAAATTCCAAAAAATTACTTTATCGTGTTAGAAAAACTTGTCAGTAAATTCATATGGAGAAATAAAAAGTCAAGAATTGCCAAGATCTTAATGAAAAAAAGTGTAAAAGAAGGTGGCTTAGCCCTACCTGATCTAAAATTATATTATAAAGCATCAGTCATCAAAACTGTTTGGTATTGGCTAAGAAATAGAGTGGTGGACCAGTGGAATAGACTAGGTGTAAAATCAGGAAATGATTACAGTAATCTGCTGTTTGATAAATGCAGAGTCCAGCCATTGAGATTAAAAACTCCCGCTTTGATAAAAACTGCTGGGATAATTGGAAGTTAGTATGGAAGAAACTTAGATTAGACCAACACCTAACACCCTTTATCAAGATAAGATCCAAATGGCTACAGGACTTAGACATAAAAATCAATACTATAAGCAAGGATTAGTTTACCTGTCAGATCTATGGGAAGGGGAGAAGTTTATGACTAAGGAAGAGTTGGAGAACACCACCAAAAACCAATTAGATGATTTCGATTACATTAAATTAAAAAGCTTTTGCACAGATAAAACCAATGTAACCAAGATTAAAAGAAATGTAGTAAATTGGGAAACAATCTTTACAACTAATTATTCTCACAAAGGACTTATTTCTAAAACATACATTGAACTGAGTCATATTTTTAAAACAAAAAGCCATTCCCCAATTGACAAATGGTCAAAGGATATGCAAAGGCAATTTACAGATGAGGAGATCAAAGCAATCCATAGCCATATAAAAAATGCTCTAAATCATTAATTATTAGACAAATGCAAATTAATGCTTCTCTGAGGTACCACCTCACACCTCTCAGATTGGCCAGTATGACCAGGAAGGTTAATGGATCATTGTTGGAAGGGATGTGGGAAATCTGGGACACTATTACACTGTTGTTGGAGCTGTGAACTCATCCAACCTTTCTGGAGAGCTATTTGGATTATGCCCAAAGGGCAACAAAAATGTGCATACCCTTTGACCCAGCAATACCACTACTGGGTCTATACCCTGAAGAGGTGATGAAAAAGGGTTAAAACATTACTTGTACAAAAATATTTATAGCAGCCCTGTTTGTGGTGGCAAAGAACTGGAAATCCAGTAAATGTCCTTCAATTGGGGAATGGTTTAGCAAACTGTGGTATATGTATGTCATGGAACACTATTGTTCTATTAGAAACCAGGAAGGATGGGTTTTTAGGGAAGCCTGGAGGGATTTGCATGAACTGATTCTGAGCAAGATGAGCAGAACGAGAAATACACTGTACACCCTAACAGCAACATGGGAGTGAAGTTCAAACTTGAAGGACTCACTCATTCCATCAGTACAACAATCAGGAACAATTTTGGGCTGTCTGCAAAGGAGAGTGCCATCTGTATCCAGATAAGGAGCTGTGGAGTTTGAATAAAGTTCAAGGACTATTCCCTTTAATTTAGAAAAAAAACAGATAGCTTATTGTCTGATCTTGTCACCTGTTGGACTTCTCTTCTCTTCTTTAAAGATATGATTTCTCTCCTATCACACCCAATTTGGATCAAGGTACAACATGGAAACAAAGTAAAGACTGACGGGGGGGGGGGGGGGGGGAGGCGGGCGGAGCCAAGATGGCAACAGGAAGGGATCGAGTCTTAGGAGCTCTCTGATAAAAACTCATAATCTAAGGACTCTTAACTAAACTTTCGAGAGACAGAACCCACAGAGGGACCCAGTGAGGCAGTTCTCCTATTCAAGGTAACCTGGAAAAGAGCAGTAAGCCTCTGCTCCCCGGGGTCGGAGGGGCGGCCGGCCAGAGGGGTGGCCTGCCAGAGCAAAAGAACTTCAGCCTCCTGGAGGCAGCCCCAGGGCACTGGGAGCCGCAGCTCACAGTAGGGGGGAGTCTCCTGAGCTGCACCCCGGGGAGCATGGGCACAAAGTGGGGGAACAGTGGGGGACCTCTGCCAGAGCAAGCACGTGGAGCTCAGCCCTCAGGGCACACAGCCAGTAGCTTGGTCTTTTGGCAGCCCAGACCTGGAAACAAAAACAGGCGGAGCCGGTAAGCAGGAGCCCCCAGGGCATGAGCCCATTGAGCTGAGGGAGGGGAGTGAAGAGAGACAGACTGCCAAGCTCTGTCCTCTGCCCCTGGAACAGGACTCTGGGGCTCTGACCATATTCAGAACCTGAACCCAGTCTAGGCCCCCCCATAGAACAACAGGGCTGCTCCACCTTGGCCCCGTGGAAGAGGGGGGCGCTTATGGTCATTCACAGACCAGGAGGGAGAACAGAGCCTCACACACTGAGACCCTTGTGGGAGTGACCCAAAAGCTCAGGAAGCACCCCAAAAAACAGGCTTAGGCTGGGAAAATGAGCAAGCAAAGAAACAATAGGACGACCATTGAGAAATATTTTGCAAATGAGCTCAAGAAGGATCAAAATACTGAGTCTGAAGATGAGGAAGCACAAGCTCCTGCATCTAAAGACTCCAAGAAAAACAGAAATTGGGCTCAGGCTATGACAGAGCTCAAAAAAGACTTTGAAAATCAAATGAGGGAGTTGGAAGAAAAACTGGGAAAAGAAAGGAGAGAGATGCAGGAAAAACATGAAAATAAAGTCAGCAGCTTAGTCAAGGAAATCCAAAAAAATGCTGAAGAAAATAGCATGCTAAAAACCAGCTTAGGTCAAATGGATAAAACAGTTCAAAAAGTTTTTGAGGAGAAGAATGCTTTAAAAAGCAAAATTGGCCAGATGGAAAAAGAGATAAGAAAACTCTCTGAGGAGAACAATTCCTTCAGACAAAGAATAGAATTCAGGGAGATTGATGAATTTACCAGAAATCAGGAATCAATACTTCAAAACCAAAAAAATGAAAAATTAGAAGAAAATGTGAAATATCTCATTGAAAAAACAACTGATATGGAAAACAGACTTAGGAAAGATAATTTAAAAATTATTGGAATACCTGAAAGTCATGATCAGGAAAAGAGCCTTGACATCATTTTCAAAGAATTACTACAGGAAAATTGCCCTGATATTCTAGAAGCAGAGGGCAAAATAGAAATGGAGAGAATCCACTGATCCCCCCGAGAAAGAGATCCCAAAAAACCAACCCCCAGGAATATTATAGCCAAGTTCCATAACTCCCAAGTCAAAGAGATAATATTACAAGCAGCCAGAAGGACACAGTTCAAATTTCATGGAGCTGCAGTCAGGATCACACAGGACGTAGCAGCAACTACATTGGAAGCTCGTAGGGCTTGGAATATAATATACTGGAAGGCAAAAGAGCTTAGAATGTAGCCAAGAATGACCTACCCAGCAAGCCTGAATGTCCTCTTCCAGGGAAAAAGATGGACTTTCAATGAACCAGGGGAATTTCAAATGTTCCTTTTGGAATGGCTAGAGCTGAACAGAAGGTTTGATCTTCAGATACAGGACTCAGGTGAAGCATGGAGATTGGTGGGGGGGGATATGAGGGACTTAATGAGGATGAACTGCATGTATAGAAAAATGATACTGATAATATTCATATGAACCATCTCAGTTAATAGAGCAGATAGAGGGAGCTTTTATAGTTGAAGCACAGGAGAAAGCTGAATTTGAAGATAAAATATGGTGTAAAAATAGAGTCAATAGGAAAAAAAGGGAAATGGAATGGGAGAAAGAAAAAGGAGAGGGAGAATAGTCCAAGATATTTTACATAAGATTTTTTGTTATTACAATGAGTTATTGCAATGATATGGAAGGGGGGAGTCAAGGGGGAATGAGGGAACCTTCGTTCTCATCAGTGGTGGCTAGGAGAGGAAACAGCATATATATTCAATGGGGTATAGGCATCTGGAGTAAGAAGGAGGGGGGAGCAGGGGGAAGGGGTGGGGATGTGAATAAAGGAGGAGAGGATGGACCATGGGGGTGGGGAGACTGGTCAGATATAAGACATTTTCTTTTTTACTTCTTGCAAGGGGCTGGGATTGGATGGCCTGCCCAGGACCATAGAGCCAGGTGGATTCTGGGCCTTAGGGGTGGTATGGGGGTTCAGGGCTTCTTGACCCCAGGACCAGGGATCTGTCTACTGCGCCACTCAGCGACCCTACAGCAGAGTCAGAGTGAAAGGAGAGAGAAAATATAGTATATGGTAGTGCAGAAATAAGAAAGGAGGGAGTTGCGATCAGCAATGGCAACGTTGGAAAAATATGGAAGTAACTTTTGTGATGGACTTATCATAAAGAATGTGATCCACCCGTGACAGAGTTGTTGGTGTTGGAACAAAGACTGAAGCACATTTTTTGTTATTATTATTTGGGGGAGGGTGCAGGGCAAGTGGGGCTCGGTGGCCTGCCTGGGTCCCCATAGTAGGGTGATCTTTGGGTGTCTGAAGCCGGATTTGGACCCAGGTGCTCCTGGCTCAAGGGCCAATGCTCTGTCTGCCACCCAGCCACCCCTACTATGATTACTATTTTATTTTATTTTATTTTGGGTCTTTTTTTTTTCTTCTTTTTGGTTTTTGCAGGGCAGTGGGGATCGGGTGGCTTGCATTTCACATGGCTGGGTGATTATTGGGTTACCAGGCTGGATATGGACTTGGGTGCTTGTGGCTCCAGGGCTGGTGCTTCGTCCATTGCACCACCTGCCCATATCTACAATTATTACTATTATTTTTTAATTTTAATTTTTTTTCTCTCCCCTTTACTTTTTTTGCCCAAGCAAGTCTATCTATATTCATGGGTGGGGGGGTATTTTGTTTACTTGTAAACAAGAATATTTTATTAATGTAAAAAAAAATTGTACAAAATGAGAATAAAAAATAAATTTAAAAAATTGTTACCCATGGGTTTAGAAATTGTCTTTGTGTCTGTTTTAGAGAAGCAGCCTGGCTAAGTACTACCATCAACAGAATTATTGGCTACCAGATGAAAAGGTTGACTTCTTTGCCAAAAGCAATTCATGAATCAATCAATCAATAAATAAACTTTTTTTTAAGCAAAAAAAAAAAGACTGAGAGAGTTCTTTCTGTGGGGGAGTGGGGGGAGGGAAGCAAGATAGCGGGGGAAATTGTAAAACTCAAATAATATCTTTAATAAAAATTAATTAAAAAAAGAAGAGAACATAGAGAAGCAGAGAAAAGTTGGTATGACTATGTTAAACTGAATGAGTGTTTTATTTATATTTTATGCTATTTCCCCTATTTACATGCAAAAACAAGTTTCAACATTCACTTTAAAAACCCTGAATTCTAAAGTCTTTTCCTTCCTTCCACCTCAATCCTCTTCTTTGAGAAAGCAAACTATTTGATACAGATGAAAAATGTTTAGCCATGAAATCATTGCCTTAATAGACAAATTGTAAAAGTAAATATATCCACCAAAAAAGAAACCTCAAGAAAAACAAAGTTAAAAAAAGGATACTCCAATCTCTATTCAGACACCATCAGCTCTGTCTTTGGGCTGAATAGTATTCCTTATCATAAGACCTTAAGAGTTCTCTTACCATTGCTGAGAAAAGGTAAGTCATTCACAGTCGATCATGCTTCAACCCTGCTGTTACTTTGTATATAGTATATTTCCCATTGCATCTGCTTGCAAAAATTTTTACTGAGAGCATCTTGTTCATCATTTTTTAAAATAACAGAATAGTATTTTTTTAAGGTTTTTGCAAGGCAGTTGGGGTTAAGTGGCTTGCCCAGGACCACACAACTAAGTAATTATTAAGCGTCTGAGGCCAGATTTGAACTCAGGTACTCCTGACTCCAAGGCCAGTGCTCTATCCACTGCTCCACCTAGCCACCCCTGCAGAGTAGTATTTCATCTTCTTCACATACCACAACTTGTTCAATCATTTCCCAACTGGGGGGGGGGTATTCCTCAATCTTCTTATTCCTCAAGTTCCTTTTTACCAGAAAAGAATATATATATTTACACATATGGGTCCATTTATACTTCTTTGGTTCTTGTCCTTAGCTAAATTCACATAGGCATTGTCACTTAAAAGGGCCTTGTGATTCTATTCTTGCTTCTTGTTAGTTTTATAAACTTTGTACAGAAGGAAAGCACTTTCAGTTTTTAAATATCAAGTCAAGTGACATGCACCTAATGTCTATCTTTGTTTTTCCTTAGCAAAATGATGTTTTTCTTCTCTTCCGGAATACAGACCTGGTAGTAGAATAAGTTGAATGCATATTAAAGGAACATGTATAAATTGTAAACTTTCATGTACAGTTCTCAATTGCAGGCTCTCTGCATTTGAAAAGCTTCATGTTTGTTGATTTCTCTAATTAAAGAAAAAATATTTAATTGCTCTTTTTTGTGCATTGGTTTCAATGATTTTGGTTCAGTTCATTTCATTGATTTTCTCCAGAATTTTTAAGTTCTCTACTCATATGTATTGTCATTTAAATCTATATTTATATTCATATATCAGCTAGGTTTTACATGGGATAAATAAGTGGTACAGTGTATAGAAAGCCAATCCTGGAGCCAGAAAGACCTGAGTTCAAATATGAATTCAGACACTTACTAGCTGTGTTATCCCAGACAAGTCACTTAATCCTGTTTACCCCAGTTTCTTAATTTATAAAATGAACTAGAGAAGGAAATGGCAAACCAATTCCAGTATTTTCCCCAAGAAAACCCCAAATTAAGTCATGGGGAGTCAGACAAGATTGGAAAAAAATAGCAAATATTTTCATAATATTGGGATATGTCATCATTCATGAAATCTATAAAAGATAGTAAGGTTCTGATATATAACTTAGCTACCAGGTCATGACTTGCTGGATAATGGGTAGATGCTAGATTTTTACAGTCTACCATTTCTTTGCATTATCTTCATTGATCAGTAATTCTAGAATGCTTAAAGATAAACATTTCTGTAATTTCTTCTGGCAAAGCCTGCATCCTAAGTGGCCATTTTCAGCCCCTCTAATTCCCCACACAAATGCCATGACTCAAACATTTGATCAATTCTTCTTTTGGTTGTTGTTCTTGTTGTTTATTATTGTTGGTTGTTGGTTGTTATGATTCCATTCTTGCTTCTTCTTAGTTTTATAAACTTTGTTCAGAAGGAAACCACTTTCAGCTTCTTTCATCAAATCAAAAAGCATGCACCTAACCAATGTCTGTCTTTGTTATTCTTCAGCAAAGTGAGTTATACTAATCCAAAAATACTTATGTAGGCTTTTGCCTTTTATTTGTCATGTGCTTTAATTATGTCCAAAAATCTTCCCCCTTCTCCACTTTTGGTGAAGTATTAATTATTCTATAGATGATTTAGGATGATAGCCTATATATTTCATTGGTATTGTATGAGTTTTTGTAAGAATGTTTTTCAGATCTATTATGATCCTTTTATAATTATGGAGCTATATATTAAATCTGCCACTGCATCTATGTTAAATGCTACAAAAAGTTCTTCCTATTTTTGATTTGGAATGTCAAAAATCTCTTAATGTCATTGGTAACAGCCTTCTTATTGATTATCTTCAGATTTGATGTGTCTTTAAGCCTAGATTTTGTTTACTAGATTTTTGCTTTTGTTATTTGTTTAGATTTTGTATTGTTTGCTAATTATATCATTTAAAACAAAATAAAACAAAGGTTCTTTTAGCCTGAGATATAAAAATGTGATTGAAAATAGCACCTATTTCCCAAGGTTGCTGTATCAAATTAGAAAATAGTTGAGGAGTGCTTTGCAAAACTTCTTATTTTAAAAAGCCTTTTTGACTTCATACATTGGTTCAAGGTGACAATGAGATTTAAGCTCTAAGCCCTCGGGTTCTAACCTGGTGGGTACATTTATTGAGTTCAAATGATATTTTGAAATTATTGGAGAATGATTTCATGAAACAAAGGAGATGTCTAATATGTTTTACAGTGGAGCAATTTAACTTGATATACAACAAGAGATGAATAATTACTATGTCTTAGTTCAATGCTCTCTTTAATTTGTAAACTATATTGAATTCTATATAGGAGAGATTATAATAGATTTGTGGCTAGACAGAATCATTATAGATTGTTTTCCTGGAAAATGCCATGTTTTATGTCAATTGCTCTTGACTTCATTTACTTGGTAGCATGTTTTAAGTACAGAACAATTTTTATGGTGGGAATTAAATACTTTGATTTTTCTCTGTATTTGTATCTATTTTATATATTTGCAGTATATAAGTATACCTTGAGAAAACTGAGTCAGAATCTTCATAATAAACTGCAAAAGTAGTATAAATACTATAGTATCTTCAAGTCCCTTGTTTTATAATTACTGAATCAATGATAAGTTGCCTTTTATAGTCCTAAAAAGACACTCTTTTTGATGGTCAGTCAACATATGACTTTTAAAAATAAGTGCATGTATTTATGTATCAGTATATATGCAACACATATATGTGAATATAATAATTTATACATATGTATAAACAAGATATATATAATATATAATATTACTTTTTGTAAGCATATGTATACACATTAGATTAATATGTGTTTATATATACACTTACAAGAAAGTATGTATATGTATATATAATAGCATATATATTTAGCAAAAAACTGAATTATTGGTATAAAATATACAAAGCATGCAATTGGTTTACAGTTAAAGGGATATCAGAATTTTTATCTTTAAAAATAGATGTAAACTTTTTTTAAGAGAAAGGATTAGATTGTAAGTTTATTTAAATCTGATTTAATTTGTGTGAGACGTGTTTTATAATTGTTTTCAAAAAGATTCTGAGTCTGTCTTGGCAAATAGACTCCCAAGTATTTTACACTGTCTGAGGTTACTTTGAATGGAATTTCTCTTTCTAGCTCTTCCTGCTGTTTCTTGCTAGTCATATATAGGAAAGTTGAGGATTTATGGGGGTTTATTTTATAACCTGCAACTTTGCTAAAGTTGCTAATTGTTTCCAGTAGTTTTTTAGATGATTTCTTGGGATTCTCTAGGTAGACCTTCATGTCATCTGTGAATAGTGAGAGTTTTGTCTCTTCCTTCCCAATTCTAATTCCTTTAATTTCTTTTTCTTCTCTAATTGCTGATGCTAACATTTCTAATACAATATTGAATAGTAGTGGTGATAATGGGCACCCTTATTTAATCCCTGATCTTATTGGGAATGCCTCTAGCCTCTCCCCATTGAGTATAATGCTTGTTGATGGTTTCAGATAGATACTGCTAATTATTTTAAGGAACAGTCCATTTATTCCTCCACTCTCTAGTGTTTTTAATAGGAATGGATACTGTATTTTGTCAAAAGCTTTTTCAGCATCTATTGATATGATCATATGATTTCTGATGGGTTTGTTGTTGATATAATTGAGTATACTAACAGTTTTCCTAATATTGAACCAACCCTGCATTCCTGGAATAAATCCTACTTGATCATAATGTATTATCCTAGTGATGACTTGTTGTAGTCGTTTTGCTAAGATTTTATTTAGGATTTTTGCATCTATATTCATCAGGGAAATAGGTCTATAATTTTCTTTCTCTGTTTTAACTCTTCCTGGTTTACGTAACAGTACCATATTGGTTTCATAGAAAGAGTTAGGCAGAGTTCCATCTTTCCCTATTTTTCCAAAGAGTTTATATAGGATTGGAACCAATTGTTCCTTAAATGTTTGGTAGAATTCACTTGTGAATCCATCAGGCCCTGGAGATTTCCTTTTAGGGAGTTCAATAATGGCTTGTTGAATCTCTTTTTCTGAGATAGGGTTGTTCAGGTATTTAATCTCTTCTTAATTTAACCTGGGCAACTTATATTTTTGTAAATATTCATCCATTTCACTTAGATTATCAAATTTATTGGCATAAAGTTGGGCAAAATAATTTCAAATTATTACTTTAATTTCCTCCTCATTGGTGGTGATTTCACCTTTTTCATTTATAATACTAGCAATTTGGTTTTCTTCTTTCTCTTTTTTAATCAAATTGACTAGAGGTTTATCAATTTTATTGGTTTTTTCATAATACCAACTTTTGGTTTTATTTATTGATTCAATAGTTTTTTGCTTTCAATTTTATTAATTTCTCCTTTAAGTTTTAAAATTTCTAATTTGGTATTTCATTGGGGATTTTTGATTTGTTCTTTCTCTAATTTTTTTAGTTGCATGTTTAGTTCATTGATTTCCTCTTTCTCCAATTTATTCATATAAGCATTTAGAACTATAATATATCCCCTGAGAGTTGCTTTGAATGAATCCCATAGGTTTTGGTATGTTGTTTCATTATTATCATTATCTAGTATAAAATGGTTAATTCTTTCTATAATTTGTTTTTTGGTCCACTCATTTTTTAAGATGAGGTTATTCAGTTTCCAATTTGCTCTGGGTCTATATCTCCTTGGCCCAGTATTGCATATGACCTTTATTGCATTGTGATCTGAGAAAGATGTATTCACTATTTCTGCCTTTCTGCAGTTGATCATTAGGTTTTTATGTCCTAGTACATGGTCAATTTTTGTATAAGTTCCATGTACTGCAGAGAAAAAGGTATATTCCTTCCTATCCCCATTCAGTTTCCTCCATAAGTCTACCATATCTAATTTTTCTAACAATCTTTTTACCTCCCTAATTTCTTTCGTTTGTTTTATGATTTGATTTATCTAGATCTGATAGCGGGAGGTTGAGGCCTCCCACTAGTAGAGTTTTGCTGTCTATGTCTTCCTGTAATTCTTTCAGCTTCTCCTCTAAGAATTTGGGTGCTGTCCCACTGGGTGTATATATATATATATATATATTCAATATTGAAATGACTTTATTGTCTATGGTACCTTTTAGGAGGATAGTTTCCTTCTTTATCACTTTTAACAATATCTTTTTTTTGCTGCTGCTTTGTCTGAGATAAGGATTGCTACCCCTGCTTTTTTTACTTCAGCTGAAGCAAAATATATTTTGCTCCAACCTTTTACCTTTACTCTATATGTATCTCTCTGCTTCAAATGAGTTTCTTGTAAGCAGCATATTGTAGGATTCTGGTTTTTAATCCACTCTACTATTTGCTTACGTTTTAAGGAAGAGTTCATCCCATTCACATTCAAGGTTATGATTACTAATTCTTTATTGCCCTCTGTGCTATCTTCCCTCTGTTTGTATTTTCCCCCTTTCCCCCCCTTTTATCCATATTCCCCAGTATTTTGTTTTTGAATACAACCCCCTTCAGTGTGTTTGCCCTCCTATATCACACCCTCCCCTTTCTTTCCCATTTCCCTGTTCCCTTCCCTTCCTTTTGTTATTTCCCCTTATTTCCTCCACTCCCCTTCCCTTTCTCCGTCCCCCCTCCCCTTTTCCCCTTTTACTTCTTGAAAGGTTAGATGTTTCATAAGTTAACTGAGTATGTGTAGGTTGACTTTAAGCCAAGTCTGATGAGAAGAAGATTCAGGTGTTTCTCCTCTACTCCCTTCTTCCCCTCTATTACCATAGGTTTTTTGTACGTCTTAGTGTAATGAGATTTGTCCCATTCAGTCCCCTCCCTCCTCCCATCTCTTTCCTGTCCCCCTTTTTAGGGAGGTAGTGTATTTTTTTTAGATCATTCTATCTAAGTCATACAAAATTCCGAGTGTCTGTCCCTTCTAGTTCAGTATATTCTGTTTAATAGAGTCAAAATTCCTGAGAGTTATTAGAGTCTTTCTCCCCAGTGGAGTTAAAGCCAGTTACATCCCATTAGATATCAGTCTCATGGATAGGTCATGGATGTCCATCATTTCTGGCTAGGTATATTCTCTCTGTTAGAGTTACATTTCTCAGGATTTATGAGAGTCTCTACACCCACCCCATGCTGGGATATAGCCAGTTTCAACTTGCTGGATTGCATTTTTTTTCCCTTTTACCATCCCCCCCCTTTTTTTATTTTTTCATGTGTCTCTTGAACCTCCTGTTTGATATCCAAATTTTCTGTTTAGCTCTGGTCTTTTCATCAGAAATTTTTGGAATTCTTCCATTTCATTAAATGTCCATCTTTTTGCCTGGAAGAGAAGGCTCAGCTTTTCAGGAAAGTAGATTCTTGGCTGCATTCCAAGCTCCCGTGCTCTTTGAAATATCTCATTCCAGGCCCTTCGATCCCTTAAAGTTGATGCAATCAGGTTCTGTGTGATCCTTACTGTGGCTCCTTGATATTTAAATTGTTTTTTTTTCTGGCTGGTTGCAGGATTTTCTCTTTTATCTGATAGTTCTGGAGTTGGGCCACAACATTCCTTGGTGTTTTCATTTTAGGATCTTTTTCTGGTGGGGATCGATGTACTCTTTCAATACCTACTTTGCCCTCCGATTTGATGATGTCAGGGCAGTTTTCCATCACTAGATCCTGTAATATTAACTCTAGGCTTTTTTTATATTCAATGTTTTCAGGAAGTCCTATAATTTTCAGGTTTCCCCTCCTCGATCTGTTATTGAGGTCAGTGGTTTTGTTGATGAGGTATTTCACATTTGCTTCTATTTTTTCTATTTTTTGATTTTGTTTAACTGACTCTTGCTGTCTCATGGAGTCATTAGTTTCTGTAGACTCCATTCTTTTTTGGGGGGAGGAGTTTTCTTCATTAACCTTTTCCAATTGGTCAATTCTACTTTTGAAAGAGCTTTCCATTTGACCAATTGAGGTTTTGAGAGAATTAATTTCTTTTTTGCATTTGCCCATATGAGGATCTGAGAGAATTATTCTCATTTTGTAATTGTCCAATTGATGATCTGAGAGATTTATTCTCCTTTTGTGTTTGTCCAATTCTACTTTCTAAGGTTTTGTTTTCTTGTTGCAAGGTATTAATTGTCTCCCCCAAATTTTCCAGTTGATTTTTAAACTCCTTCCTTATTTCTTCAAGGAAGTCTTTCTGTGCTGGAGACCAGATTGTATTCTCCTCAGATGTTCCAGGTCTCTCTGGGTTGGGGTCTTTCCCTTCCGGGAATTTTTCTATGGATCCGCCTTTCTGCTGACCCTTCTTCATTATGCTAAGTCCTTGAGTTGGGTGGGGCTGGTTCACCTGGGCTTGGGATCTCTAAATGCTTTACTGAGTGCAGTTTCTCTGGCTGGCCAGTAGGAGGTGCTTGTTGCCCTCTCTGGGGTGTCTGTGACCTTGGTTTCGAGGCCTTCTCCCTTTGCTTGAGGGAGGGAATTGGAGCTATTTAATTCTTTTGCCTTCAATCAATGGTGGGCTTTACCCTGGCCTGAGGTCATTCCTCAGCTGGGCTGGTTCTTTTGCTCACACAGCTGGGCCTGAGGCAGAAGTAATTTGCATTTGTTTGGGAGGAGGCCTCAGTGCAATGGAAGCATGGGCTCAGAGTTTCTCAGACCTGAGGAGCCCAGGGATGGCATCCGCAGCTCTCCTGCACCAGACCTCTCCCCGCAGCCCCTTCCCCAAGCTCCAGGGGGACAGCACCAACACCAGCGCCTCTGCTTCCCCGCGGACCCAAGCCCCCTTTGTCCAGCCCACCGCTGATCCAGCAGGTCCGGCTCTTGGGCCCTCAGACTCCCGGTTCCAATTCAGCTATTGGTCTGGCTGATTTTCCCTGGGAGCTCAGACTCACCTGCCTGTATTCATCCAAGGCTGCTGCGGGAGACAAATCCTGAGGTAGATTTTCCTCTCCTTGGCTTTTCTTTCTGGGTTTCCTGGTTCGGATTTCTTTCAAGAGGTTTGTTTCATGTGATAGATGGGGAATAGATCAGGAGACTTTAGAACTGTGCCTGTCTTCTCTCTGCTATCTTGGCCGGAAGTCCTCTCAGACACTTAATAATTGTCTAGTTGTGTGATCTTGGACAAGTCACTTAAACCCCATTGCCTTAAATAAATAAAATTTTTAAAAAAGAGTCAATTCTGATTCCTTCAATTTCTTTTTCTTCTCTTATTGCTAAAGGTAGCATTTCTAATTTTATATTGAATAGTAATGGTGATAATGTGTTTCACCCCTGATTTTATTGGAAATGTCCCAAGTTTATTCTCATTACATATAATATTTGTTAATGGTTTTTAAGATAGGTACTATTTATTATTTTTAGGAAAATTCCATTTATTCCTAAACTTTTAGTGTTTTTAATAGAAATGGATATTGTATTTTGACAAAGACTTTTTCAGCATCTATTAAGATTATCATAATTTCTGATGGTTTTGCTATGGATATGTTCAATTATGTTGAGTGTTTTTCTATGGTGTATTATCCTAGTAATAACTTACTGTAGTTTTATCACTGAAATTTTATTTAAGATTTTTGCATCAATATTCATTAGGAAGATTGGTCTATAATTTTCTTTGTCTATTTTGGTTCTTACTGGATTAGGACACCATCTTGGTGTCCTAAAAAGAATTTGGCAGAACTCCTTCTTCTCCTATTTTTAAAAATAGTTTATGTAGAATAGGAATTATTTGTTCTTTAAATATTTGATAAAATTCACTTGTAAATCCATCTGGACCTGGAGACTTTTTTTTAGGTTTTTGCAAGGCAGATGGGGTTAAGTGGCTTGCCCAAGGCCACACAGTTAGGTAATTATTAAGTGTCCAAGACCAGATTTGAACCCAGGTACTCCTGACTCTAAGGCCGGTGCTTTATCCACTATGCCACCTAGCCGCCCCTCGGAGACTTTTTCTTAGGGAATTTATTGATGGTTTTTTTCAGTTTCTTTTTCTGAAACAGGGTTATTTAAGTATTTTATTTCCTCTTCTGTTAATCTGGGCAGTTGGTATTTTGTAAATATTCATCCATTTCACTCAGGTTATACAATTTATTGGCATCCAGTTTGGCAAAGTAGCTCTGAATTATCTCTTTAATTTCCTTTTCATTGATGATTAGTTTACCCTTTTTGTTTTTGATACTGGTAATTTGGTTATCTTCTTTCTTTTTTTTTTTAAACCAGATCAACCAAAGTTTTGTGTATTTGATTGTTTTTTTCATAAATTCAAGTCTTAGTTTTATTTATGAGATCAATAGTTTTCTTGCTTTCAATTTCATTAATCTATGCTTTATTTTCAGAATTTTTAATTTGATATTTAATTGGGGAATCTTTAATTTGTTCTTTTTCTACCTTTTTTAGTTGCATACCCAATTCGTTGATCTCCTCTTTCTCTATTTTATTCATATAGGCATTTAAAGATATAGTTTCCCCTCAAAACTATCTTGACTGCATTCCATAAATTTTAGTATGATGTCTTATTAATATCATTTTCTTGGATATAACTACTCATTATTTGGGTTTTTTTGCTGTTTGATCTACCCCTTATTTAAGATAAAGTTATTTAGTTTCCATTTAGTTTTTGGTATATCTTTCCATGACCCTTTATCACATGTAATTTTTATTGCATCAGAATCTGAGAAGTGTGTATTCATTACTACTGCCTTTTTGCAGTTGATCATAAGATTTTTGTGCCCTAGTACAGGGTCATTTTTGGTACAGGTGACATGTACTGTGCTGAGAAAAAGGTATATTCTTTTCTATCCCCATTAAGTTTTCTCCAGAGGTATATTATAGCTAAGTTTTCTAAGATTTCATTCATCTTCTTAACTTTTTTCTTCTTTATTTTGTTGTTAGATTTATCTAATTCTGGGGGTGCGGAGCCAAGATGGCGACAAGAAGGTATCAAGTCTTAGGCTCTCTCCGATAAAACTTGAAACTAAGGACTCTAACTAAACTTTCGAGAGACAGCCCACAAAGGGACCCAGTAAGGCAGTTCTCCTACTCAAGGTAACCTGGAAAAGAGCAGAAAGGCTCTGCTCCCCGGGGTTGGAGGGGCGGCCCGCCAGAGGGGTGGCCCACCAGAGTGAAAGAACTTCAGCCTCCTGGAGGCAGCCCCAGGGCGCTGGGAGCCATAGCTTACAGCAGTGGGGGAGTCTCCTGAGCTACACCCTGGGGAGCACCAAGCACAAAGTGGGGGAACAGTGGGGGGAGCTCTGCCAGAGCAAGCACGTGGAGCCCAGCCCTCAGGGCACACAGATAGCAGCTTGGTCTTTCCCCAGCCCTGATCCAGGAAACGGAAGCAGGCGGAGCCCATAAGCAGGAGCCCCCAGGGCATGAGCCCATTGAGCTGAGGGAGAGGAGTGAAGAGAGACTGCAGAGCTCTGTCCTCTGCCTCTGGAACAGGACTCTGGGGCTCTGACCACATTCAGATCCTGATCGTAGTCTAGGCCCCCCCCATAGAACAGCAGCCCCCCCACCTCAGCCCCGTGGCAGAGGGGGGCACATGTGGTCATTCACAGACCAGGAGGGAGGACAGAGCCTCACACACTGAGACCCTTGTGGGAGTGCCCCAAAAGCTCAGGAAGCACCCCCCAAACAGGCTCAGGCTGGGAAAATGAGCAAGCAGAGAAACAAGAGAAAGACCATTGAGAAATATTTTGCATATGAGCCCGAGAAGGATCAAAATACTCAGTCTGAAGATGAGGAAGCACAAGCTCCTGCATCTAAAGACTCCAAGAAAAACAGAAATTGGGCTCAGGCTATGATAGAGCTCAAAAAAGACTTTGAAAATCAAATGAGGGAGTTGGAAGAAAAACTGGGAAAAGAAAGGAGAGAGATGCAGGAAAAACATGAAAATGAAGTCAGCAGCTTAGTCAAGGAAATCCAAAAAAATGCTGAAGAAAATAGCATGCTAAAAACCAGCTTAGGTCAAATGGATAAAGCAGTTCAAAAAGTTATTGAGGAGAAGAATGCCTTAAAAAGCAAAATTGGCCAGATGGAAAAAGAGATAAGAAAGATCTCTGAGGAGAACAAATCCTTCAGACAAAGAATAGAATTCAGGGAGATTGATGAATTTACCAGAAATCAGGAATCAATACTTCAAAACCAAAAAAATGAAAAATTAGAAGAAAATGTGAAATATCTCATTGAAAAAACAACTGATATGGAAAACAGACTTAGGAAAGATAATTTAAAAATTATTGGAATACCTGAAAGTCATGATCAGGAAAAGAGCCTTGACATCATTTTCAAAGAATTACTACAGGAAAATTGCCCTGATATTCTAGAAGCAGAGGGCAAAATAGAAATGGAGAGAATCCACCGATCCCCACAAGAAAGACATCCCAAAATACCAACCCCTAGGAATATTATAGCCAAGTTCCATAACTCCCAAGTCAAAGAGATTATATTACAAGCAGCCAGAAGGACACAGTTCAAATATGGAGCTGCAGTCAGGATCACACAAGACTTAGCAGCAACTACATTGGAAGCTTGTAGAGTTTGGAATATAATATACCAGAAGGCAAAAGAGCTTAGAATGCAGCCAAGAATGTACTACCCAGCAAGGATGAATGTCCTCTTCCAGGGAAAAAGATGGACTTTCAATGAACCAGGGGAATTTCAAAGGTTCCTTTTGGAATGGCCAGAGCTGAACAGAAGGTTTGATCTTCAGATACAGGACTCAGGTGAAGCATGGAGATTGGAGGAGAGGGGGAAAATATGAGGGACTTAATGATGATGAACTGCATGTATTCCTGCATAGAAAAATGACACTGACAATACTCATATGAACCTTCTCAGTTAATAGAGCAGGTAGAGGGAGCTTTTATAGTTGAAGCACAGGAGAAAGCTAAATTCAAAGATAAAATATGGTGTAAAAATGGAGTCAATAGAAAAAAAGGGAAATGTAATGGGAGAAAGAAAAAGGAGAGGGGAATAGTCCAAGATATTTCATATAATAAGATTTTTTTTATTACAATGAGCTATTGCAATGATAGGGAAGGGGGAGGCAAGGGGGAATGAGGGAACCTATGCTCTCATCAGAGCTGACTAGGAGAGGAAACAGCATATATATTCAACGGGGTATAGGCATCTGGAGTAAGAAGGAGGGGGGGAGCAGGGGGAAGGGGTGGGGATGTGAATAAAGGAGGAGAGGCTGGACCATGGGGGTGGGGAGAGTGGTCAGATATATACGACATTTTCTTTTTTACTTCTTGCAAGGGGCTGGGATTGGATGGCCTGCCCAGGACCATAGGGCCAGGTGGATTCTGGGCCTAAGGGGTGGTATGGGGGTTCAGGGCTTCTTGGCCCCAGGATCAGGGATCTGTCAGCTGTGCCACTCAGTGACCCTACAGCAGAGTCAGAGTGAAAGGAGAGAGAAAATATAGTACATGTTAGTGGAGAAATAAGAAAGGAGGGAGTTGTGACCAGCAATGGCAATGCTGGAAAAATATGGAAGCAACTTTTGCGATGGACTTACCACAAAGAATGGGATCCACCCACGACAGAGTTGTTGGTGTTGGAACAAAGACTGAAGCACATTTTTTATTATTATTATTTGGGGGAGGGTGCAGGGCAAATGGGGATGGGTGGCCTGCCTGGGGTCACATAGCAGGGTGATCTTTGGGTGTCTGAAGCCGGATTTGGACCCAGGTACTCCTGGCTCAAGGGCCGATGCTCTGTCTGCCACCCAGCCACCCCTACTATGATTACTATTTTATTTTATTTTGGTTCTTTTTTTTCTTCTTTTTGGTTTTTGCAGGGCAGTGGGGATCGTGTGGCTTACATGTCACATGGCTGGGTGATTGTTGGGTCTACGGGACTGGATGTGGGCTCAGGTGCTCATGGCTCCAGGGCTGGTGCTTCATCCGTTGTGCCACCTGGCCATACTTACAATTATTACTATTATTTTTTTAATTTTAATTTTTTTTCTCTCCCCTTTACTTTGTCGCCCAAGCAAGTCTATGTTCATGGGGGGAGGGGTATTTTGTTTATTCTTAAACAAGAATATTTTATTAATGTAAAAAAAACATTTGTACAAAATGAGAATTAAAAAAATAAAATAAAAAAATAGATTTATCTAATTCTGAGAGAGAGAGGTTGAGGTCCCTCATTAAAGTTTTGCTGTCTATGTCTCATTGTAATTCACTTAGCTTTCCCTCTAAGAATTTGGATGCTATACCAATATGTATAGGTGCATACTTGTTTAGTAATGATATAGACTCATTACCAATGGTGCCTTTTAAGAAGATGTAGTTTTGCAACATGGGAGTGATGTTCAACCTTGAAGGACTTGCTCATTCCATCAGTGCAACAATTGGGAACAATTTTGGGCTGTCTGCAAAGGAGAGTACCATCTGTATCCAGATAAGGAGCTGTGGAGTTTGAACAAAGTACAAGGACTATTCCCTTTAATTTGGAAAAAAAACCAGACATCTTATTGTCTGATCTGGTTACCTCTGAGAATTCTGTTCTCTTTAAGGATATGATTTCTCTCTCATCACACCCAATTTGGATCAAGGTACAACATGGAAACAAAGTAAAGACTGAGGGAGTGCTATCTGTGGGGTGGGGGTGGGGGTGGGGGTGGGGGGGAGGGAAGCAAGATTGGGAGAAAATTGTGAAACTCGAATAATATCTTTAATAAAAAAAGATGTAGTTTCCTTTCTTTATCCCTTTTAATAAGATCAGATTTTGCTTTTACTTTATCTGATATCAGGATTGCTACCCTGATTTTTTTACTTCAGCTGAGGCATAGTATATTTTGCTCCATCTTTTTTCCTTTACCCTGGGTGTATTTCTCTGCTTCAAATGTGTTCCTTGTAAAAACCTATCATAAAATTATGGTTTTTAATTCATTCTTCTATCTGCTTCCATTTTATGGGACATTTCATCCCATTCACATTTACAGTTAAGACTACTAATTTTGCATTCCCTCTATGTTCTCTTTCTCCATTTACATATTTCTCTTTCCTTTCCTCTTATTCCTCCTCACCAAAATTTTACTCCCTTTCCCCTTTGACTTCTCTTTTAAAATTTAACTTTCAGTTTATTTTCACTTATACCTTCACCTTCCCTTTTATCAATCCCTTCTTCCCTTATCTTTCCCTTCTCCTGTCCCCTTTCTTCCCTGTAGATTAGGATAGATTTTTAAACCCACATGGGACTGTATCTTCCTCTCTACCCCAAATCTATTGAATAGATTTTACTCAGTGTTCAAGCTCTCTCTTCTTTCCCTCTAAAATTATAAATCTTTATACCTCTTCACCTGGGTGTTATTTATCACTCAAGTACTATTAGTCAGATTTCATCAATCATGGTTTGATTATTTGATTGCTTGATAATCTCATATTACTATCAAAGTATCATCACAGATTGTTTACTTGATTGCTTGATAAGCAGCATTGTCTCAAATTACATCAAATTATAATTATAATCATTTTTTATCTACCCCCTTTTCAAGTACCCTCCAGGGGGAGTACTCAGGAGTCAAAGTATCATCTAAAGCCAAACCATTTCTTGAACTATTTGTATCCCTCCCCCCAGGCCTATTTTCTGTTACACTTTACTCCCCCCTCCCCACTAGGGTACTTAACCCCTTGTTAAGTGAAGCAAGGATTAAGTCAAACTCTGATTTAATTAACTACAAGAATCTGAAAGGGTTCTAAGTACATGGACGTTCTGAAGATCTCACCTGAGAACTTTACAATGATTGTAAGTTATAAAGACATTGATTCAGTACTGCCCAGGTTATGATGCCCTCATCAGAGAAAGTGTTAAGCTTTGTCAGCATAGCAAAATTAAAGTGTGTCAAGTCACTTAGGTTTAGAGTTAACATCCCTGCTTTTCATCAGGCTTTTTGTCTCAAACATAGTTAAGCCATCTTGGACCTTGGAGAGACAAGACCTGACTATACCCATATCTTTTAAGTCCAATCTCTTTAATTACATTCAACCCTTTAATTATCCTAAGAGAAGTAAAGTTCTCAAGAATTAGAATTGTTATAGCTCCCCTTTTAGGGTTGTATATAATTTGATGGTCTTGACCACCATTTGTTTTGTTTGGTTTTTTTCCTTCACCTTTTCATTTACCTTTTTATACAACTCTTGAGTCATGAATTAGGTGATTGAATTCTCTGTTCAGTTTTGGTCATTGTGTCAGGAAATTCTGGAAGTCCTCTATTTCTTTTAACAACCATCTTTTCTCCTGACAATATATGCTGAATTTTGCAGGGTAGTAAATTCTGGCTTGTAATCCCAGGACCTTTGCCCTTTGATATAAAATATTACAGGTCTTCCAGTCCTTCAATGTTGAGGCTGATAGGTCCTGTGTGAGTCTACTTGTGTTTCCTTTGTATTTAAATTGTTTTCTTTTTGCTGCTTGCAGTATTCTCTCCTTTATTTGAGAGTTCTGTAATTTGGCTATAAAAGCCCTTGGAGTTTTTATCCTGGGGTCTCTTTCTGGATGGGTTCTGTGTATTCTTTCAATGGTTTTATTTTCTTCATTTGGACAGTTTTCCCTAATAATTTTCTGCATTATGTTTTCTAGGTTTTTTTTTTTAATCTAGACTTTCTGGCAATCTGATGATTCATAGATTATCTCTCCTGGTTCTATTTTCCATGTCATTTGTTTTTCCTACTTTATGTTTTCTTCAGTTTTTTCAGCCTTTTTATTTGTTTGATGGAATCTTGTAGTCCTGTAGATTAATTGATTTCTATTTGTTCAATTCTAATTTTTAGGGTTTTATTTTTCTTCAATTACCTTTTCCTTTTGGAAGGTGTTGAATTCTCTGGTCAGTTTTTCATAATTTTCCTGCATAACTCTCATTTTTTCCCCATTTTTCTTCTTCCTCTCTTCTTTAGTTTTTAAATTCTTTTTTTAAGTTCTTTGATGAGCTTTTGTATTTGAGTTCAATTCATAGACTCTTTTGAGACTTCACCTGTGAGTGATTTTTCACTGATTTCTTCTTCTGACATGGCATTGTTATCATCTTTGCCTGTAAAGTAGTTTTCTATAGTGAATGTTCTTTTAAAATTTTTTGCTCATCTTTGTTGTTTTAGCTCTGTTCCTGTGGTATAGGGAATATAGATCCAAGCTTTTTATGTTGGGGCTAGGGTCTGATCCCTGGTTTATCATTGGTCTGGCACTGTCTATGCAGTCCAGGCCTTGCCTTTGCAGAGTTTGTTTCCTTCTTTATGTCCAGGTTCTGACTTGGTGGTTTGTTCCCAACCCAGTCCTGTCTTTTGCCCTCTGTTCCCAAGGTTCAGATTTTGTTTGGGGTTGCAACCCTCCCTACTGGCTTGTTGTCCAGTTTCTGGGATCTATGTTGTTGTTCTGCTGTTGGAACCTGGACTACACTGTGGCTAAAAGTCTACCCCTGGCTTTCCCATTCTCCGGTCTCCTGGGCTTTACTTCCCCTTTTCCCCCAAAGAGACAGGCCTTCACTGAAGATCCTCCATGATGTCTACCATTGAAAATGTCTTTGAAACTTCTCTTATTCTTGATGGGATCTGTAATTTGAATGTCTCTGCAGAGACTTCATTTATCTATAGTAAATAAAAGCTCTGGGAGCATGTTGGCTTCATACTGCCATCTTGGCTTGGCCCTGGAAGTTATCTTAATATTTTGATGATTGCTTTTAGTTGCTGATTAAGAGAATATAGAATTTCTGATATGCTATTATTTCTATGATTATTTCCCCTATGTTTCTTAATTTGGGTAGCCTTTTAGTGAGTAATATGGTATTTGACTGTTATTCTTCCCTTACCAAGTAGTTATTGATATAGTTTTTTATTTTGCAAATATCTTTCTTTTTTCTTTTTTTAGGTTTTTGCAAGGTAATGGGGTTAAGTGGCTTGCCCAAGGCCACACAGCTAGGTAATTATTAAGTGTCTGAGGCCAGATTTGAACTCAGGTACTCCTGACTCCAAGGCTGGTGCTCTATCCACTGTGCCACCTGGCCGCCCCTGCAGATATCTTTCAATAGTTACCTTAAGTCACAGCTATTATGGTTGCATTGATACTTGCCCTTCTGAATATTATTTGATAGCTCCGTATTTCCTCCCATTATTCTTATCTTGGAAACACTTCAAATACAGAAATTTTAGAAAACCTTTTTTTCAAATATTAGAGGAAAATGTACCTTGTTATGATGGTTATATTTAGTACTCACTTTTTAAAAAATTTATGTTGTTGTTGTAAATGGCAAACTATTCTTTTTCATGTCATTAAACTTTCTGTTTCAAAATTCCAATCTAAGAATGCTAATCTTTTCATTTGAAACTGGTGCTCTTTTGTCATTCATTTTATTATTTTCCAGAATATGAATTAAGTGAAGATTTTCCATAATGTCAGAATCTTTAGCTTTTTCTATATTCAGATTTCAATAACTTCCCAACTTCATTTACCTAATTTAGTTTTAGGGTCTTAAGAGATCAGTTTAACATCCTATGGAAGAGATAATCTCAAAATCAAGAAGTCCTTTATTCGGGCCTCACATCTTAGCTATATGACCCTTGTCAAATTACTCAATCTTTTAGGCTTTAGGGAATTCTCTAAGTTTATATATTGCAATGAGGATAGAATTTCCTCACTGTCCTATTTACTATTTACTTTATACTAATGAAACCACAATTCCAGTCAGCTTTATCCCTACTATAGGTTTAGGAATGAAGTGATATTATGTTTGTTTGTTTTTAATTATTGACCTTGTTGTTGGTTATTTGGAAATGAGGATGCCACTTCAAAAAGAAGTAAGGTGTATTTGTCTAAAATTGTTGAACCATTTCTGTTTTTTAAATTTGGATTTAGAGCACAATGAAAGCATTCATAATATTACATTTCACATGTATTCTTATTTTATTTGCTTTACTGGTCAGCATCATCTGCACTAAAGCATTTTTATCAGATCCATTGGTACTTCTGATTTATTCTGATTTATCTTACCTTTTTGTGGTACTAGAAGATAAAGGGACATTCTTTTCTTTCTCTGATGTCTTTTAATTAAGCTGATCATCATAATAATTTTGGGTAGGACTGTAACCCAATCAATGGTATTGCTAAAGTGCAATTGCCAGTATATCAGGATTGCTGGTCTTGACAAATACCATCATAGTTTCAATGCACACCAAATCCTAGCTGTATATGACTCTGCTGCCATTTTCTTACTTTGACTTTCTCTTCCCCTAATCCCTTCACAACATGGTGGATGAGTTGGACTTTGAGGGAATTGCTATTATTGTTGTTATCATTATATTTTAGAACAATGAAAATGTTAAAATGTAGTCTTAGATTCAACCAATCTTCTTTAACATCTGTATAACACTGCATCTAAATAGGTTTTAGAGATTTAGGCTTAATTTACTTGATTTTGATAGTGTCTGCTGCTTTGAATGCTACTCAACATCAAAGCAAGACCAAGATTGAGGTTTATTAAGGTGGCAAAACATCTTTCTGTTGACTATAGTCTTATAAAAGGTATGACCCTATTTCTGCTTTCCCATCAATTTGACCATCTTTGCTGAAGAATTTTACCAAACATGGTATGACTTTGGGAATAAATGTCAGCATTAAGTCCTTCAAACATAGCTTATTTCAAATCTTAGTCCTTTGGCTCCTTGGGTGCTGGTTACATTCTGCATTACATCTCCACATGAATAATAGAATGAACCTAAATCAGGAAGATTTTACAATTTCCTAGTTAAAGCTATGAAAGGGCAGGCTCAGCCCTTGGGAACCCTAATAGAAAGCATTAATTGAAAGTATGATCTTGTTGCTTTTTTTCTACTCTTCAGAAATATTGGCTTCTGGGTAGAGACAGAAATGATGAGCTAACACTGCACTACGTTAGCAAAGAACATGGTTACTCTGACAGAGATTTTAATTGTGTCCTACACATTCAAGAAATTGTTTGGGATTGGGGGATTTCCAAGTGCTCCTTAGTGCCATAGTTTGCCAATCAAGCAGAGATACACATCTGTTCTTTAATTACATAGTCCTTCAAATAAGAAGTAAGCACATTCTCACATAAAATAAGATCGACTGCTTTCTCATTTGTGACAATGGCTCATGCTAGTCTCTGTTCTCCCTTGGGTAGGCCAGAAAGTCATGTTATATCCCAAAATTCCAATTGGTACCTAGAAAATCCCTCATTCATTAAAATAACAATGCTTCCAGGGTCACACTGGAAACTTGTTGCAGTTAAAGATCATTGACACCAGATGGCAGAAGAGGAATACATTTCTATAAAATGCTAATGTGCTTCTCATACATTGCAGTGGGAAGCAAATCCACCCAATATCTTCCTCCAGTTTTTTCTTTCTTTCCCCGTCTTTTTACATCTTTTTTTAGCATTCTCTTCATATATATTTTTCTTCCTTTATTTCTCAATAATGTATTTTTTTGTTTTGTTTTCATATAAAATGTATATAGGAAACTTCTTTCTAGGAGGAACCTAGGACATTATTTCCCTTGAATCAAGATACCTTTATCATGAAGGGATGACAATGACTTTTAGCAATGACCTCCTTCCTGTGGATTGTGCTTCCTACTAACAGCTACCAATTTCAACTCTTTATTCAATCCTGTGAACCTGCTTTGACTTTCATTCAACTGATATAAAATGCTATTCAATTGGGGAATATCATGTTATTTTATATGGATATAAAATTCAATTCTCCTTGGCTTGTATAAAGCAGAAAATGTTCTGCTATCACTATCCAAAAGCCAACATTCATTTCCTCATGGGGCAAATTGGAATAATATTGTAGTCTAATTGATATTGAAAGTCAGGTAATATGACCTAACTCAGAAACTGGTATTATATCATCTTAACTGGGGGGGGGGGGGGGGGATTATATGAATAGAGGAAATAATGAGAGACAGGATGAAGGAAGAGAAATAGAAAAAAATGAAGAAATGAAAGGAAGAAGGAAGTAAAATAGGGAGGGAAATTTTAAGGTAGATCCTGGACTACATAATTCAATTATTTTTTGTTCAATTAAAGAGAACATATTTCTGAAAGGTAAGCCAAGACTTTCCCTTTTTTTCTTTCAAATTGCATAAGGGAAAGAGAGAAATAAAAATTATTTTAATTAAAAAAAGTAAAATACAAAAAATTAATCCTAAACTATAATAAATAAGGGCAAAAACAAAACAAAGAAAAGTCTTTCCCTGAAACAAGGAATAAGCTACAACATAAGACTTTACTACCACCCAGTGGAGTGATATGGAAGAGGATTCCCCAAATGAATTGGAAAGTGTTGGCAAGCCTCATCTCCAGGGGTCTTGATTCTCACTAATTAGAGATCTATGCTTCCCTGGAGTCACATGTATAACTTACATTAAAGTTGATAGAATTTATGTACATGACGGGAGAGATCTAATGCTAAATTTGCAATCTAATCTTTTCACGCAACAGGAGGCAGTAAAAAAGAGTTCTACCTTCTCTTATTAGCCCTAGAATTTCTAAATTATTGAAGTTGGAGTAAAGGAAGACTCGGAGATCATCTAGTCCAGTTTCACAATCAACAAAGAAACAAATTCTTGTACAAAATGCTTGACAGATCATTGCCTAAGATCTATCAGTGCAGGGGAGGGAGCTCACTCTTTCTCAGGCCAGTTTATTTCATGGGACATCTGCTCAAACCAGAGGTTGGAAGCTTGCCCTGGTCAGTCAAAAATACTCTTGAAATGAAAAGTAGTTTGGTGCTAAACTGGAGACATTTTATAATGAAAACCTGAAGCCCGGTGTGTCTTACCTACATGAAATATAATTATTATGAAACAACAAGTCTGTCTGGTGCCTAAGATAAATTAGACCAATTTGGGTCGTGTCATGTCAAGAACTCTGACTCATCTCTGTGCCAATATAACAATTTATGAAATTTGGTGGAAGCCAGAACTAACTGTTGTTTCAGTTGAACTTCCCCATGAATTTTCACATTGAATCTAATGGAATATAAACTAAAACCTCAGAAAAAGTTGTCCAACTTTTCTGAAGACCATAAATCAGAGCAAAACCCTTCTTTCTTGAAATTCTAAACAACCATAGTTAGTATGATGTTTTGGGAAATATATACCAAACACCTTGCCTGAAGTAGCAATTAATTGGGGCCATTTTGTTTCTCTGCAACAGGATCCCTGTCCAAGGCAAGTTAAGTCAATAAATATTAGACACCTACTATGTGATACTACTATGTGATAGGCATTGTGCTAAATGCTAAGGATACAAGGAATAACAAAAGACAATCTCAAGGAACTTAGAAACAAAATTTTGTTGCTCAGAATTAAATCAGCAAAGAGAGGGCACTAGTATTAAGAGGAATTAGAAAAGACTTATTGTGGAAAGTTGGATTTTAACTGGGACTTGAAGATAACCATGAGGCAGAGATTAAGAAAGAATTTCAGGCATGGGAATTCAAGCCAGGAAAAATGGATGTAGTTGCTTTCTGAATCATGAGACCAAGATGATGAAGAATTAAACATCCACATTACCTCCCAAATCTCTCCAAATAAGAATGATACATGAGATAGTCATTTTAACTGTCCTCTTGGACTTGGATACCAAGAACCCTAATGATTCACTGATCTTATGGCACAAAAAAAACTAATTCTTAACCCTTTATTCATTTATTCACCACACACACACACACACAGCTATATACACACAGCCTTCCCTGCTCTGGAAGGGCTACATGGTCACATAGGTTCACAATAAAAATCTCTCCCCTCCAAACCCTCCTCATATACCTCATGTAAGGAAGCTTCTAAATTGCAGAGACAACATTGAGGCAGGGTTCTGTGCTGCAACAAAGGGAAGCCAAAGAACTCAGAGACAGAAGAAGCTGAAGCAGGACACAAATATGACATTCTGATAACCCTGAGGGAAAGAGCCAAACATCCTGTTAGGGTCAGATAGATCCTCTAAGAACTCACCTGAAGACAAACACATGATGAAGCTACCATGTTTGGAAGACACTGAGATGGCTTTGTAATCTAGCTCTCAGGAGAATTGCAATCAAAGGGGATAGAGTCAGAAAATTAATGATAGGGGAATATAAATGCAATGAAAAAAACACTGAGAACACAGTTTGAAGCATACTATTTTCAAATTTTTTGTATATTTTTTCTTTTGGTTTTTTTTTTTCTTTCACAACATGACTAATAGAGAAATATGTTTTACATAATTATCAAATTGCTTAGGTCTTCAGGAAAGGGGAGGAGAGGAAGAAAGGGAGAAAATTTGGAACTCAAAAAATTTTTGTAATGAATGTTAAAATTTGCCTTTATGTGTAATTGGAAAAAGTAATATATTGTTAAAATTTTTAAAAGATTAAATTACCAAAGATCTCAAGAAGAGGAAAACTAAATTAAGCATTTTGAGGATAAACACATTAAAGCAACAAAAAAAGGTATTGACAGAAGAAAATATATATACTCCATATCAATTAAAGAAGTCGATATCTATGAATAAATGTTTCAATATGAAGAAATATTCATCAACATCAACACCTGATGAAGCAGCGGACCCTGTGGGTTCCCAAGAGAGCATGAAACAATAACATTATGTTCCTGAATGTTTTAAAACATTTAAAAAATAAGAATTGTGAAAGCAGAAGTTTTGGCCTGCACAGCAGAAATAATTGGCAGAATTGAAAAAGTCAAATACAGGGTGGCAAGTATTATTAAAGAAATGAAAACAAAAATATTTGACTGGAAATGTAAATATATAGAAGTAAAGGACATTTGGGAAGAAGAAAATCAAAAACCATGCCATTAAAAGAAAACATGGTTTCCATGTTTAACCATATTGATCTTGAAAGCAGGATGTATAGAAAATACTTAAGGATTTTACTGCTCCCCAAAATATGTCAAACCCCCCAAAACTGAATGTCATGCTAAAAAAAATAGCAATAACTCTCTGAGCACTAAAAACTAAGTGCCAGTTGAAAGAGTACATTAATTACTTACAGAAAAAAACAGGAAAAAACTGATTCAGAAAACTCCAGTATATATAGTAGTTAAATAAACATAAAAAATAAATTCTTCAAGTGACCAAGAAAAAAGTCCTTCAAATTAAAGAAATTCAAGCAACTCAAGATTATTTTGAATTTTTCAGAATTCAATGGAGGTGATACTCTGAAAAGCAAAGGAATTCAAAATGCAATCCAAGGTGACATATTCTACACACATCTAATAATTTGATGAAAAAAAAAAGATGGACATTCAATATAACAGTCATTTAAAGAATTCTGAGAAGGAAAACCAGACCTGGACAAAAATCTGCTTTTAAAACAAATTAGGCAACAGAAATATAAGAAAGGTAAATTAATATGATTACCAAGGACAATAATAACAGGGACAGCAGAAAGCTGTTTCTTTTTAAAAGTATAGAAGGAGAAAAGGATGATAGCCAAACAGATGTTGTGGAGGAAATACAATTTGAACCATCATTGAATCAATCTTACAATGCTTTGCTTATGGGTTAAGTAATGTTTTATGGGACTGAATTATAGAAAGAAAGTACACATATAAGGATAGAGGTGAAGAAGAAAATAGAAGTAATATGGAATATGTAATAATCAAGTCAAAGGTTAAAAATAAAGGGAAAATAAATTTTGTAATCTCTCAAGAAGAAGAGATCTTACAGAAGAATGAACAAAGAGGCAAATAGAGGGATTAATGAAGGTAGAAAGAAAAAAAATTTGTGGTGGGAAGGAGTATTACTGGTGAACATTACCACAAAGGAAGAGAATATTACATAAAATAGGATGAGAACCTTATAATGAATATGATCTGTAAGGAGTTAGTGCTTAGAAAGATCACTCATCTTGCCTCATGAAAAGAGAAATAACATCACCAGGGGCAACTGAAACCAAGGAGGGTATGAAGATGTTTCCAAGAAAGAAATTTCATGGAAAATGGGAAAAATGATTATTGGAAGTAAAAAATTAATAAAGGACTACAACTAGAGATATATGGGTTATGTAGGTAGGAGGTGGGTAGTACTTCTGCTTTTTTTTTTTTTTTTTTTTTTTTTTTGGTTTTTGCAAGGCAATGGGGCTAAGTGACTTGCCCAAGGCCAGACAGCTAGGTAATTACTAAGTGTTTGAGGTCATATTTGAACTCAGGTCGTCCGGACTCCAGGGCCAGTGCTCCATCCACTGTGCCACCTATCTGCCCCAGTCCTTCTGTTCTTGATGGATATAGAGGAGAATTCTACCAAACTTTTAAGGAACTAAAACCGTTACTACACAAATAATTCTCCAAAAAATATGTAGAAAGGCCTTTGAAAAACTACAACATTCTTTTCTTCTAAAACCAACAAAATATAGACAGAAAGGGATATTTTTAATATTAAAAGCATCTATAAAAACAAAATTAAATTACCATATTTAATAGGAATAGGAATTTTCCAATAAAGGAGTAAAACAACCACTATTACTTAATATAGTTCTAGAAATATTATGAAAAGTAATGAAAAAAGAAAAAAATTTAAAGGCACCAATAGATTATGTTATAGGTAAAGTGGAAATAAAATTAACCCTATTTATCACATTACTATTCCTATTTATATCTGCATTATAAATTAGAGGTAAAGAGAAAATAAAACTATTACTATTTGATGATTTGTTGTAATACTTGAAAAGGCCTAGGGATCCTAATCAAGACAATAGCTTTTGAAAAGTTGGGGACTATATAAAACAAATACTAAAAAATCAGCTGAATTTCCATATAATAATACAAAATCTCCAGGGGAAATAATAGAAAGGAAAATCTCATTCTCAATAACTCCAGAATGTATAAAGTATCTGGGGATCACTTTATCAAAGCCATGTAGATTTAATTACAAAGTTCTCCTCAAAAATAAACTTAAATAATCAGGTATATTCAATTCTCATGACTGGGCCAGATCCCTATAATAAAAAATGACAATACTTCTAAACTTAATTTAGATTTTTAATGCTATGCCAATCAAATTGTCAAATGGATACTTTATAGAACTTGATGAAAATAAGTGAAACTTTAGGAAAAAATATCTAGAATATTAAGGGAAATGATGATGAGAAAGGGATTAGGGAACATTAGAGTTTTCAGACCTCAAATTATAAAGCAATATTATAAAGCAATAGTCATTAAAAATGTCTGTTACTGGTTCAAACATAAAGAGGTAGATAAATGGAACCAACTAGATAAAGAAAAAACAGAAACCCTGGAACCCAATAAACCACTGTTCAACAAAATAGAAAATAAAATTACTTAAGAAAGAACTCCCTATTTGATGACATTCTAGACATTCTGACAGAAGTTAGGTTTAAACCAATACCTATACTATATTTCATAATATATTCTAAATGGATACTTGGGCTTAATTTCAAAGATCATGCCACCAAAATTCATAAAAGAAGCAAATAATATACATAGGTGATGTATTCTCAATCAAAGAATCAAGGCAATTATGAAAGATAAAATATGTAACTTTGATCATAGTAAATTTAAAAAACTTTTACACAAGCAAAACTAATGTACCTAGGATAAAAATGGGAGTGGAAGAATGGAAAAAATATGATATCAAATTTCTCTTAAAAGAATTTGGTATTCTATCTATCTATCTATCTATCTATCTATCTATCTATCTATCTATCTATCTATATACAAGAAACACATATTTAGATAGATCTCTATTGAGATATTTTGTCTATTTGTTTATATACATATCATATCTCTAAATCATTATGTATGTATGCATGTATCTATCTATCTATCATCAAAGATCATTCCCTAGAAGATAAGAAATCAAAGGATATGAATGAATAATCCAAAAGAATGATTGTAATTCCATTTTGTAATTCCAATTCCTCCTTCTCCTTCAAAAGAAGAATTGCAAATTATTAACAACTATGTAAAAGAATGCTTCAAACCATTAATAAGAGATATGACAATCAAAAAAAACCTTAAAGTTTAACTTCATACCCCACAAGCTGACAAAGTTTAACAAAAATATAGGAATAGTCAATAATGGAGGCATTGTGGGAATATAAGCATCTTAGTGTGTTGTTGGTGAGGCCATAAATCAGTACAACTATTTCGGAAAGCATTTTGGAAATACACAAATAAATTGATTAGTATGTCCATACCTTTTGACCCTACAATTCAACTATATTATATTCATATACATATGTGTGAGTATTTCCAGTCATAAAATGGAGAGCTTTTTCTTATATATCCTAGAGCAAAGCCATGATGAATGGATTTCAGTGCATAGGCACAATGGAATGAATATTTCTTCAGTAATATGCTGTCATCATTTTTTAAAAATTGTAGATAGCATAATACTTTTCCCCTTGCTGTTTCATAATGAATGATTTCTTCAGAATGAAAAAATTGTAACATATTTGGTGGCATTTCAAGTAGGGGATGAAAGTGGTTGAATAATTTCTTCAGAGAAAGTAATTTTTCTGGCCAAAAGGATACATTTCATTGTTTTCTGTATATTTTCTAGTTTGGCTCATTATTTTAAACTGACTCAAGATCAAGCTTCACATCTGTCCACTCTGGACATTTTCTCATTTGCTCTGAAGCTACACCTAACCCATCTCCTCCTGGAAAAATGCTCCCCTTTAATACCCTCTACCCTCTGGACTAATCCTTCATTGATCATGAAAAGGTTAATTGATTCAGTTTTGGAACTTCACCCTGGATTTCAGCTCTACTCATTTGTGAGGCAATGTAAACTCACCTAATTCACTATATTGAATCTGTTCCATATCATGCTTTGTTTCTCTCCATCTTGGACGTCAAGGACATCTGCACTGTTTCTATACATCCTCTCCCCATCCTTTTCTGCTTCATATTCTAGAAACAAATCAAATCAATCCAGTAATTAGAAAATGAGTGAAAACTAACAGCAAGATAAATCACTCTTCCCAGACCAAAACTTCACATCCTAGCCTCCACTTCCCTAGATATATTTTCCCTCTATTAGAATATAATATCCTTGAGGTTATGGACTAGTTCCATTTTATTTTTTTCTAAGTAAAATAGAATCCTTCAGGGGGGATGAATATGGAATTGAGATTTTTCAAGCATTCCTGTTGAAAAGACAAGAAATGAATAGAAAAAATCTCTTTGAAATATAAAACTCAAAAGAAGCACAAAAAGGTAAACTTTAAAGAGAAATGAAAAGGGATTCAGTTAGATGATTATATTCTTAAATGGGAAGATGATACATATAATTCCTAAGAACTTAATCATTATTAGGGCAATCAGAAGAAGTCTATATGGCTACACAATATAGATAGTCAAATTGGAATGATCTCAAAAAAAACGAATGAAGGAGGAAAGAGGGATGCTCTAAGAGAAGGAGGAAGGGAGAAGAACACTGGGGATGTGCCAAGAAGAACTTTTTATAGTAGAAGGGAAGGTGGGGGACAATGTGAGCCTCATTTTCATTGGAATTGGTTCAAAACGGGAAAAAATATAGACACACTCATTTGAATATATAAATCTATCTTATCCAATAGAGAATTAGGAGGAGAATGGAATAGTGAAAGGAGGTGATGATAAAAGAGAGGGCAGATTAAGGGAGGTAGTGGTCAGAAGCAAAATAGACTTTTGAAGAGGGATGAGAGACAGAGTCAGAGAGAGAGAGAGAGAGAGAGAGAGAGAGAAGCAGAAAAAAATAGGATGAATAGAAATGTACAGTGAATATTCATAACTGTGAATGTAAATGGGATGAATTCACCCATTAACAAAAAAACTCAAAGTGGATTACAGAATTGGTTAGAAAGTAGAATACAATGATATATTATTTATAAGAAGCACATTTGAAATAGACACCCAGAGTTAAAATAAGAGGCTAGAACAGAATCTATTATGCTTCAGCTCAATTGAAAAAGGAAGGGATAGCAATCATGATCTCAGACAAAGCAAAAAGCACACAAAAGACATGGATTTAAATACAAAATGTTCTTCAAATATAAAGAACAACAAATAATTGTAGGAATATTCAATACTTGGTGTCTGGGTCTGGCTGATGTAATAAAAATGACAGTAACAAAGTTAGTTACATTTTTAATGCTATTCCAATCAAATTACCAAGAAAATGTTTTATAGAACTTGACAAAAAAATTCATTTTGAAAAACAAAAATTAGTGGCAATTGGTTAAATGAATTGTAAGGTGTTGTAAGGACTGAGGTATATGATAAATTCAGAGAAGCTTGGAAACACATATATGAACAAATGTACAATGAGATAAGCAGAGCTAAGGAAATTTTATACACCGTGACTCCAACAATATAAAGGAAAAGAACAAACACACATACAAAATCAAAAGTTAATGTGTCAAAATTATTACTATCAAGCATGACTTAAATGAGATATGAAAGCACACCTCCAACCCATTACTTCATGTAAGTAGTAGGTCTACTGCTGTTATGTATTGTACATGTTTTTGAATTTTTCAATGCATTGATTGGTTGTAGAAATTTTCCCCCTTTTTCTTTTTGTCTTTTAAAACTACTATTGTAATTATGGGAGGATTCTTAAGAGGGGGAGAGGAAGGATACTGTGGATGGCTATGATAACATTAAAAAAAAGACTGCTAATAAAATACTTGTTAAAAATAAATTTATAGGGGCCAGCTAGGTGGTGTAGTAGATAGAGCACCAGCCCTGGAGTCAGGAGTACCTGAATTCAAATCCGACATCAGACACTTAATAATTACCTAGCTGTGTGGCCTTGGGAAAGCCACTTAAACCCCATTTGCCTTGCAAAATCCTAAAAAAATTTATCTGAGAGACATAAACAGGCTTCTGTGGGCTGGACATAAACCTGGTAAAGCCTTCAGAACAAGCCATAGGCAATAATCAAGCTAAGCTTGAAAAAAAAAGTCTGCTTAATATCCAAAGTGACACATCTCTGTTTTCATAGTGAAAAATAAAATATAAAGCTTTGAAAATAATAAGAGAAAAAGGAATCAAGTCCTCATCTCTCTTTTGAACTCCAAAATTCAATTGCCTCTGTATATTTGCACCTGACTATCCTATATTTAGTCAATAATTTTTTATTAAACATTAGACATTATGCTAAATTCTGAATTCAAAGAAAGTTCTTGCTTTCAAAGAGTTCATATTCTAATTGGGGGGAAAATGCAAATAACCATGTACAAACAAGATAAATACCAAATAGGTTTCTTAAACTCAACATGGATAAATGTGAACTCTTCCTAAACCTACCCCACATTCTCATATTCTTATTTCTGCCAAGGGACACATCATCTTTCCAGTCACCCAGGCTTGTAACCTCAAAGTTATACTCAACTCCTCATTCTCATTCATCCCTCCAAGACTTGTAAATTCTCTCTCTCTCTCAATTGTATCCCTCCTCTCTACTCACACAATCACCATCCTAGTTAAACTTTCTATCACTTCTCACTTAGATGATCACAATAGTTTTCTAACTGGTCTCTGAATACGGTCACTCTAAATACAGTCTCTCCTGTCTCCAATTTATCCTACACAAAATTATAAAATTGATTTCCCTGTAATAGAGGTATGTCCTTGTCACTATTCAGCTTAAGAAGACTCAATTGGGGGGGTGCAGCAAGGTGGTGCAGTGGATAGTGTACTGACCCTGAAATCAGGAGGACTTAAGTTAAAATCCAGCCTCAGACACTTAATAATAAGCTGTGTGACCTTGGGCAAGTCGCTTAACCCCATTGCCTTAAACAGAATTTTTTTTTTAAATTAAAAGAAGCTTCAGTTTCTCTCAATTGCCTCTAGGACAAAATTCAAACTGTTTGGCATTTCAAGGGCATCAAAATCTGGTATCAGTGATCACATATTATAACTCATCACATATTCTATATTTTGACAAAATTGATATAATTGGCATATATATATATATATATTTGTGTGTGTGTATGTGTGTGTGTGTGTGTAATTCTACCTCCTTTTTCCATGTCTTGCACTGGCTTTCCCTCTTGCTTAAAATTTTCTTGCTCCTCACCTATGCATCTTGGAATCTAGAGTTCCCTTTGAAGCTCAATTCATGTATCACTCTATTGGGGGTCTTTCCTAATTCTTTCAGATATTAAGAATTAGGAATAGGTTTCCCCATCTCTTGAAAATGACTACATATTTATTATGTATCCATGCATGTGTAAATGGTTCTCCTTTCCTCTTTTCTCCCTTCCCCCATCTCTAATACCCAATAGAATTGACTTTTTGTTTAAAGATTGTTTAATTTTTTGTTTTGGATTTCCAGTGTCTAGCAGAGTGCATTGTCTTTATTGGGTGGGGGGAGTTAATAAATAATGATTTATTTTTGGATTAAACAATTTAAGACAGCAGAGTTAGTGCCAAAATATGGGGCATAGAAAAAAGTTCAAAAAAAGTTTTAAACTTTTAGTCTTTAAGACTAATATTAGATATGGAAAACCAAAAGAGAACTGCAGAATTTGGGTAGAATCCATCAGAAGCACAGAGGCTAAAGTGAATATGGCCTTTTAGGGGAACGAAGGGGAGACTAGCTTGATTGAGGGAAAGCGTTCCTATTTGGAAGTAGTGGAAAAATACATTTGATTTCATAAATTAATATTGATTATAAAAGACTTTAACTACCTTGGACTATCTTGGATTTAAACATATAGATAGGGATAGCATATAGATTTAAACATACAGATAGGTAGCATGGTTATAGTGGTTAGAGCATTGGCCCTAGAGTCAGGAGGACCTGAGTCCGAATATGACTTCAGACTTTTGATATTTACTAGCTATGTGATCTTAGGCAAGTCACTTAACCCCATTGATATACAAAAAAAAAGAATATATAGGAAATATGTATATTTTTTCATTGTTTTTAGCAAGGACTTGATATGCTGAAAATTAGTATTTTAGGAAGACACATGCATATCAGTATGAGAGATGAACCAGAGTAGAGAGGATGAGGTTAGAGAGAGGAAGCCTAGATTATTGAAGTAATCTAAATATGAGGCTGAAACTTCAATGGTGCTCTTTTTAAATTTCCAGTTTAAGTTAGGTGTACTTTGGTTGCAATATTCTTAACTCATGAGCTATGATTTGTGTTTACTTTTTTCTCTAAACAACAATAGAACAAAATTTGACTGAAGCAAAAGTATTTAATGAAATAGCATAATTTGGAAAGTAAAAATATGATATAACCCCATAAATCTTGGGAATACTCTACTATAAATATGTATGCCATTAGTAGGAAGAATGGAAAAATGGATCTTAAAGAAGGGCACACATGCAAGGAATTTTTGTAACTGATAATCACACAGAATAAAAATGAACACCTTGTAGCTATGTGACCAATGATATTTTCTCTAGTAATTTTGGGGTGGTTGGAATGATAATCTCAATTAGATGTTTCTCTTCTGATCTCAGTCTCATGGCAGCTGTTCAATTAGTCTTGCAATACGGAATGTAGAACCTTGCTATCAGTTTCTGGGCTTCATCTCTTCAGAGAAAATTGTTGATCATTTCATTTCTAAGTTGCTGGCCTCTGTGAAAAACCTGTACCTAGTAAGAACAGACTGACAATAAAAATTCAATCATAACAACTCTACCCAGTTAAAAACAAAACAAAACAAAAGAATGTCTCTAGATTAAGAATAAATCTTTTTCTATTAGACTTCAAAGTCTGGGGTGGAGATTATTGTCCTTTGCCCTAAATGATTATTTGACTTAGAAATTCTCAAGTCTTCTTGGACTAAGCAGGCCAGTGAAATTGATCTGTAAGAAAAGATAAAATAAGGAGGAAAGCCATTTTTCATTACCTATCTAGTCACTCTTCACCACTCTGCCTTTAGCTATTTTAATACTTTGCATCTATATTTTAGCAGGCAGAAAAAATTTAACTTCCCCTCAAAAATAAGCAAAATGCCAACTTGCTAAGGGTATTATTGCTTTGTCTTTTATCCCTGCTATCTAATCTAAAGCTTTGAATAAAGTAAGCTCTTATAAATACTTTATTGAGTTCAATTACTGTGAAATAAAAATGGTGGAATTCTATTTTGTCAAAAATGCTTTTGGAATATTCATATAATTTTATAAATAATAAATCCCTAGATGACATCAAAAATAATATCACTGTTAAAGTTCAGATTTGAATTTTATTCCAGATTTGGATTTCAATCACTTAATTGCATCGTGGGCAGAGAGTTATAGACTTTCAGCATTAATACCTATATATTCCAGAATAAAGACTGAAGAAATAGCATGTAAACCATGTCTTCACATTGATAGAAAATTTCCACAATTCTGTTAAAAAAAAATTCAGAACATCAAATAGACACTTTACATGCATCATGCTAAATGATTGATTGAGCAAAATGATCAATCAATTAATTTGTAATAATGATTAATTGGCAATTTTTAAATCAAATTGAGTAAATGTTTTTCCTGAAATTTAATCTACAAAATGCCAAAACAACTGATGGAAAAAAAAACAAAACAGGAAAACTTCAACAAAACAATTATTTTGCATAACATCTTTGATGATCATTGGAATGGATTGCATTTTTTTAAAGAAAGTTATGGTACCAAGTCAACTCATTCAAAATGATAAAACCTGTTATTCAAATAAATAGTTACACAGTCAACTACATTGACTGAGTTCATTAAAACTAGGCAAAACTAGGTTTGATGTGCACATCAAACAGGACAGAATCTTAGAAACTGAGGGGAACCTAGAATTCAGTTAATTAGTTAGTTTGCTTTACAACTGAGAGAAATTGTGGATAAGGTTACAAAACTGATAAATCTCAGAGCCCAGATTGTAATCTGGGCCTTCTTTTTACATCCAATACTAAGACTACTTTTCTTTTCCATTATGTCACACAAGAAAACAGTGATACTCCCCAATAAAGAAACTTTCAAAACTGCAAAATCAATATATATGGGGGCAGCTAGGTGGCACAGTGGATAAAGCACCAGCACTGGAGTCAGGAGGGACCTGCATTCAAATCTTGTCTCAGACACTTAATAATTGCCTAGCTGTGTGGCCTTGGGCAAGCCACTTAACCCCATTGTCCTAAATAAATAAAAAAATTCTAGAAAACAATACATATAAATAAAAGGAAAATTTCAATATTTGCCTGAGTCTCTTGGAACTTAAAATGGAAAAGTTTTCATACCGGCAGTTTGAACACATTTATTTTACTCTATGTTTCATTTTAAAAACTGATTCAACTGCTGATGCAATGTGATATAGGTGATCCTTCTTGGTCCTTGTGTGAGAAAGGTCTGGGTTCAAATGCTCCTCTTTATAGTTACCAGAAATACCCACAGGCTTATTACTTAAACTTCTACTCCTTTAGGCAGTTTTCTAAAGCCAAGTCTCAGTTTTCTCCTCTGTTAAATGAAGATAACCATATCTGTAGTATTGACTTTACAGAGCTATCTGTCTAATAGGGACTCAAATGAGATAACATATGTAAATAACTCTACAAACTTGGAAGTACTATATAAAGACGGGGATTATTTTAAAAATGATCAATCAAATGTAAAACTTCTGATAATAAGATGGTCAAAAAAGGTGAAATATTAGTTATGGTACCATTTTGGAGAAGAGTAGAGCTAGTTGGCTCTTTAGTGAAAGTAAATATTAGAGAAGGGATCAACCCCACATAGAAAGCCCTTGGGATTGATTTTAGATGTCATTTTTACTGGATGGGGGTGAGGTTTGTCTTTTGAGGTTGGTTTTGTTTTTTTTTTGGTGGAGTCAGTGAAGTATTTGGCTATGCAGAAATGGGCAGATTTGTCTTTTTCCAAATGGCAGTGTTTCTTATGCCTCAAGAGAGTTTTCATTCTTGCCTGCTTAGGGGCACCTGACTCCTCCCATTCTCTCTCACACACATGTGTCTCCAGTCAACAGAAGGCAGCTCGGGCCATGCCCCTTGCTGGGCTTGTTAGCCCTCTGTAAGGCCTGCCTGCTGTAGCCTGCTGTGGCTGAGGCCAAACAAACGGGCAACACATCCTGATAAATTTAAGTGGTGATTTCCTTTGGGGTTTTCACTCAAGTGCAGCCCTGGGAAAATCACGGCAAGATGCTTTCAGAGGGGAAGTGTTCAGTCGGAATTCCTGGAGAGTTTTAAGGATGGAGAACTTTCCCTTTTACCTGGGAGCATCAGAGGCTAGTTAATTAATAGAGAGGAAGTTAAGGCCTCATGCTAGTTGCAGGAAATGAATTACATCCCTTTCTCCCACTCCTTCCCCATTTTGTTCTTCTAGAGAGAGAGAGAGAACAAACACAGGGCTTAAATTAAAAGGGATGGTGTGGAGAAGAGAGCACTGATAGCCAGAAGCAAATAGAGGCTCTAAAATCCTATACAATCTACATTTGCTGGGGTTTTTTTTTTTTCTGATGATATAGAAGTCAGACAAACAAGGTCTAAGCTATGCTAGGAGTTATCTTTCTTTTATGGAAGGTGGGATTGGGAGTAGGAGGCATATAAGAAATGTCAAACTCCATAATTGCCAAGAGACATGGAAGACTAGGGAACTAAACCACTAGAGTTGAATACTAAGAACAGTAGTAAATATTGCCCAATCAATCAGAATGTATTAAACACCCACTATGTTCTGTATCTGGGAGTTAGAAGTCCAGTGCTGCTGGAGTCTGGAAAAATCTGTAGAAAAAATTTTGGCTTGCTCTTTCTACCAGAAAAGCAATCTAATTTTTCATCTTCTTTCATGGGGTGTTTATTGTGCCTTATTGTAAAATTGGGGTCATAGGCTAGGTGTCATTTATTGACTTTTGCATGAAATCGATGATTTTGGTAAATATATCCCCAAATTCTCATTTAATTTCTTACATCAACCCCTGATATATCAAAACTGCAATAGAGATGTCACAATGTAGATGGAATAATAGTATATATCAAACTCTGTCTTGGGCACAGAGAGATAGAAAGACAAAACAGTTTCTGCTCCCTAAAATCATTTTCTTTCAGGAGGAAACAGCATGTGCATTTATAAACAGATTTATATATGTGGGTATACTATATATATATATATATATATATATATATATATATATATAAATATTTATAAGTATACACACAGAAATAATCATATATACATATAGACATATGCATAAATATGCACATATACACAAAGTAATAGGGGTAGGATGGAAGAACTAACTGCTAGTGTCATTAAGAGAGGCCTCATGTATAGAGTTTTCCTTTATATGAGCACTGAAGGAATCTATGGATTCTAAGAGGCTGAAGGAAGGAGGATACACATTCCTGGCAGTTTGCACAGTCTGTCCAAACACATGAAGACAGGAGATAAAATACCGGCTCTAAGGAATAGCAAGAAAGGCTCTTTGAAATGGAAGATAGGGCTGGTGAAAAGTGAAGGGGAATAATGTGTACTAAGCCCAGAAAAGTAGCTTGGATTTAGATTGTGAAAGGTTTCGAATACCAAATAGAAGAGTTTGTCTTTTATTATTATTATTTTTTTAGTGACAATAGGGAGACATTGGAGATTTTTTTGAGTGTGGTACTGATATGGTCAGACATGCATTTTTATGAATATTACCTTGGCTACTGTGTGGATTGGAGAGGGGGCTGAGTAGAAAAACGTCTATTGGGGGGGCAGCTAGGTGGCGCGGTGGATAGAGCACTGGCCCTGGAGTCAGGAGTAGCTGAGTTCAAATCCAGCCTCAGACACACCTAGCTGTGTGGCCTTGGGCAAGCCACTTAATCCCATTGCTTTGAAAAAAAAAGAAAAGAAAAGAAAAGAAAAGAAAAGAGAAGAAAAGAGAAGAGAAGAGAAGAGAAGAGAAGACAAGAAAAGAGAAGAAAAGACAAGAGAAGAGAAGAAAAGAAAAGAATAGAAAAGAAAAGAAAAGAAAAACTACTATAGGGAGAGAGAGGAGAATGAGAGAGAGAGACAGAGAGAGATAGAAAGAGACAGAGACAGTCAGAGAGACAGACAGAGATGAAGAGAGAAATAGAGACAGAGAGAGAGACAAAGACAGAGACATCAGAGACACAGAGATAGAGGAAAGATGTAGAGATAAAGACAAATACAGAGACACAGAGAAAGAGACAGATAGAGATGGAGAGACAGAAAGACAGAGACAGAGACAAATACAGAGAGAAAGAGTATGAGACAGATGAGAGATAGAGACAGATATATATATATATATATATATATATGAAATGAAAACATGTATTCACATCTATCAATTGAGAAACACATACTCAATTTTTTGATAACAAAGAAGCTCATATATGTGGGGGGGGGAGTTATTAAAAGCAATGTCATTTGAAGAACAAAAAAACCTTATGCAAACATCATTCAAATAGAAGACTCTAACTATAAAAACCAGATAGAGATAGGGACAAGGTTAGGTACTGGATGTGTCTTTTCTGATATAGGGTGAGGTGAGGAAACTCCCTGTACTGTAAAACCAGAAAAAATAAAATAATCCCCCACCTAAGCAAAAGACCTTCTTCCTAAAATAAATAGTATATTGCCTAAGTAAGGTACTTAGACTGGTCTAGACTAAGAGTGCAGAGGTTAAGCCATTATCTGATTAGAACTGTTCTAATTGCCTTAAGTACATGGTTTATTGTTCATTTAGTGCCTGGCTGCTAGCTGACTAGCAGGAAAGGCTGCGTGGAGTGGGCTGTCTTTAACACTGTCTCTCCCTGGCGGTACTCGCCGTGCTCTATCCATGGTGAATTCCCCAGGTGTGAGGAGGCCATGTGACTGCCAGTTACAGTGTGGCTGTGTTTATCTTCAAGGTCAGAGCTGAATGTGTCAGCAGCAGGTTAAAAAATGTTAGGGCACAAATGCTCTCAATTGAGTAGACCTATAAACCCTATCTCATGACCTGGAGCAAACAGAATGAATAACTCTGGAAGGAGGGAAGCAGATCTACTTGAGACCAGGAATAAACAGAAGAAGGAAATAGAGAAAGACGTTCCTTAGGAAAGATTACCCTCAAAACAATGCATAATTTTTTTTTAAACTGAGGAAGGAAATTGATTAGAGAATAGAAATTAAATTCCATAAAGAAAGATAAATTACTCATTATGGAGTGAGATTTCCAGTCTATTATCCAAATTTCAGTTTAACTTTAGAGATGCAACCTGGTACAAAGAAATATTGGCTGGATTTGGAATGTGTCTGATCGGGGTCAAATCATTTATCTTCCCTAAACTTCAGTTTCCAAAACTGTAAAATGGGAAGGTTCAACCATTTGACTTTTAAAGTCCCTTTTCACTATAAAATCTATGATCCCTATATGTGCTAAATACATAGACATCCAGGTGGCACAGTGGATGATGCCCTGGACCTGGAGTGGGGCAAAATCTGGGATTTAATTCAGTCTCAGACAATTACTTAAACTGTGAATGTCACTTAATCTCTTTCTGTCTTAATTTCCTCATTTATAAAATGGGGATAATATCTCATAACTCCCAAGCTTGTTTTGAGGCTAGGATTAAATAATAGGATAGGATTGAATAATAAATGTATTCTTTAGACCCTAAAATGCAATATAAATACTAGTTTTTGTATATCATACATGTACATGCATATAAATTTATAATATATGTTCATGAATAAATGTATATTAATATAGATATATAATAGGAAACATTTATATGGCAGCCATTATTTTCCAGGTACTTTATAATTCTTATCTCAGTTAAGATCCTCACAACCCTGGAAGGTAGGTCTTCACTTTACAGATGAAGAAACTGAGGCAAATAAGTAAATGACCCAGGATCACACAGCTAGTAAGTGTATAAGGATTTATTTGAACTCAGGTCCTTCTGTCTGTAGGCCCAGTGCCCTTGTCACTGCACCACATTCAGAAGTCCTCCAATTCTACTAGCCTGAAGACTACATTTCCTTATTTTCTAGCACCTCATTCCAGACACCGAAGCCTTGCCATGAAGTTCTCCTAAGAGTCCAAGCTGCAAAACCACTTTATAGGAATAACTGCCTTATAAAGGTCCTTTGGGCATTTTATTAATTGAACTTCCTTGGATCAGATCCAAAACAGATATTCCCCTTTGGAATAAATACTGTCTATGCCTGCAATGTCCTGTCTGCTTTATAGAGCTGACTAAAGATAAAATGAAAAAATAAAGGTACATGCAATCTTCTCTACAACTCCCTTTCAAGTTGCAGGTTTGAATCCAAGTCCCTTAACTTTGAAGACTTCGAGGTTAATTACCTTATTATATCCACTAAGATTCTCCTTTTTTTCTGCCTTCTTACATGTTTACTTTCAAATAATCTTTTGATTTTTTCCTTTCCTCAGTCTCAGCGCTATAAGACCATTTATAACATATTTCTCAAACAGGGAACATCCTTTGGGCTATTAGTCTTTGTTTCTTTTTAAATTGGATGTCAGAATTTAAAACAGTCACATAACATTACTGAGGAATGATTGTTATATTATAAAGGTGGCTTCCTGAGAAGCATCATATCACCCTCCACTTCAAGCCATTTACTCAACATTTGTCAGGCATCATGGGATTAATCATAGGCTTCAGAACACCACAAGTCCTTAGGGTTTTGCCTTCTTATTTTATAGTTGGAGAAAGAGGCTCCGAAAAGGAAAACAATCTCTCCAGTGTCACATGGTGGGGGGCAGGCAAGCTAAGATCTGAACCCAGTTCCTCAGATTCTCTGTCTGGTATTCTTTCTATTCTATCATGGAGATACAAAGTTGAATGGAACAGGTTTCTTTACTTAAAAGGCTTACCATTGAAATAAAGAAATGACGTGTATGAATAAAACAAAGAAGAATATAAGGCTAGTTTATATCTAAAAATATGCCAACAATTCTCTGGCAAATCACCATTTATGTGTTCAGATGTGTCTGGTTTGTATACTTGAATTGTATTCTTTCATATGTCAACACTCAAAAGAAAAATCTTGGGGAATTGGTACCCAACATAGGTCTGGTTTAACAATTCCTTGTAATTTCTCTGGACAATGTAGTCAGGTTGCTATTAATTTTCCATTTCTTTGACTCTTGCTCTTTTTGCTTGAGATTTCCAGTCAGATAAGGAGGATGTGATTGATTAAAGTGTCTTGGAGGAAAGAAATGAGGACATTTGCTGAAGCAGCTGCATTCTGATGCCCTGAGACCCATTTGTGTCTATAATTCATTCATCCTCCATCCACATGTTATCACAGAAGTCTTCCTTGTCAATTTTGTTTAAACCACACTTTTCTTGTGTATGGAAGTATTTCAGTGAAAAAATAAACAGCGTTTCAAAACTATGTTATTTCAATGTTGTAAACTCTGGGGGTTGACAGAACACTCCCCCTCCTCTCTCTTTTGATCTGCCATAGTTGTAGATGTATCATTATTGTGAGGTATTTCTAGACCATTCACTCCTAATGATACACAGTTCATTCATGAGAATATCTAAAACTAAAATCTTTCAGAGGGGACCTTCTCAGATCTTCTGATTCTTTTAAAGTCAAAAGTCTCAAGGATGCATTCAGACTGTTACGTGTCTCAAATTCCTATTTGTGATTTGCCTATTTCCTTTTTGAGTCATTCTTGCCCTTGCCAATAATCATAGGATCATAGGATTGTAGCTTGTGCCCAAAGGGACCTAAGAGGTCTATTAGTTCAACACCTTCATCTTACAGATGAAACAGAGTTCCTCTGTTACAGAAATGGAATCATAAAGGTCTTAAATAATCATAATATATTTAAGCATAGTAGAAAGGAGAAAGGAACAAGGATTTATTAAGAACTGATACATGCTAGGAACTGTGCCAAGTACTTTGCCAAAGCCTTAGAGCATAATTATCTCTTCCATACTATGGGGATTAGGGGCAAGTTGTCCCCTGTGATCTGGAATATCCACATAAAATTTGTTGGTCCTCTCTTCATATCAGAGAAGTCTTTCAACTTCATGGATTTCCTTCTCCTTTTTCTTGATACTATATGATATTATACATAGAATTTATGCATTTCTGAGTTTTTAAACTTTTGTGTCATTTACTGGCCTTTGCATGTTATCTGCAGCTTCTGCAAAACTCCACTCAAAATTCTTATTTAATTTTTTATATCAATCCATGGATGGTTATATCTCAAAACCACAATGGGGGTGTTGCAATGTGGAGGGGATAACTATAATGTTCTTTTATCAAAAAATTGGTTCAAAATCAGCCTGTAAAAGGATGGAAAGGTTTTTTTTTTTGTAAACCTGGAGTGAAAATGGGATTTATTTTTATGGATTATCATGAGCCATTTATGTTTTTAAATTTATGTGTTTATGTGTTTAAATATTTTCTTTGGAATTAAATAAAGGTTGTCCTATATTCAATACATGTTGTTACATTAAGTACTATTATGGGTACAGGGAGTTCTTTTAGTTAATTTTCTTGAATTTTAACTATAATTTGAAGTACATTCTAGGATTTTCCACTGGGAACTTTGGGTGGGGTCAAAATTAGTGTAATCTTTTTTCTTTTTTTCTTTTTTCAAGCTACAAGGTTATACCCATTCCCTGTAAGTCTAAAGCCTGGGGGTAGGGAACAGCATTGGGTCATAGGTTACATCTGTATATATTTCTTACTGTTTCTTCTAGCCTGTAAGTTCCTTAAGGGCAGGGTTTGGAAATTCTCTTTGAATTTTTCCCTAACATTTGACTCAATGTAGTAAACTAGTGGGCATTTAATAAATATTTGATGAATGAATACAATATTGAATGCAAATTTTTTATACCTCTTTGAATCCTTTGTTAAAATTAATCAATTAATCAACCAACCACCTAGAATTTTTAATGTGCTTTTCATTTATTAGACACCATGATAGGTGCTGGAATACAGAATCAAAAATGAAGCAATAGCTAATCTCAAGGAGCTTATTTATGTTAGATCAGGAGATGCAATGTGTATGATATAAAATACATATGCTGAACAGAATGTTGTTCAGTTGGATCTGACTTTTCATAATTCTATTTGGAGTTTTCTGGGAAAAATACTAGAGTGGGTCATCATTTCCTTCTCTAGCTCATTTTACAGATGAGAACACTGAGACAAACAGGATTAAGTGACCTGCCCAGGATCACATAGCTAGTAAATTTCTGAGGCTGGATTTGAATTTAGGAAGATGAGTCTTTCTGACTCTTACCAATACTTTATCCAATGTACCAGAAAGATTCAATCAGATCAGTACTTTTCCAGATATGCCACCTTGAGCAAAATCTCTTCAGTTCTCTGAAACTCAGATAAATGAGGAGGTTAGATTTGATGAACTCTAAGATCATTTCCAATTCTAAATCTATTATCATAAAGTGATTTGGTGAGGGTCATTAGACGTGCCTTACATAGAAGATGGTGTTTGCACTGATCTTTGAAGGAAGTTAGGAATTCTGAGAGTCAGAGTTGTAGATGGAGTACAAAAGGTACAGAGATAAGACATGGAATATCATATATAAATAACAACAAGGGAATCCATTTTTGGATCAGCCATAGTGTATGTGAAAGAGGGGTCAAAATATAACTTACTTCTTTGATGTATGTATGAAGGCATTTTGTGAAATCCGGTATGATCCGGTGTGATAACAAGGATAAGAAATTAGCAGTCCTTACCTTGGAATATTCCTTTGTCAAATATAATATAGACAAAATGAGCTCAGGAGAATGTTTAAGAATATATAACAAGAGAGTATGTTCTATGAAATTTTTCAAAAGGTCTCCCTTAATTTCACTATATATCATCACCAATTCAGTTACTTTTTTTGTAAGGCAGTAGTGATGTAAAAATCTAAGCAAGATTTATATTATAAAAGATGATTTGGTTTTAGCAGTCTACATCTTTAAGTGAAAGCTACTACTTTGTATAATTCAGAGAATAGAGTAATGAGCATACTATTTGCTGAGGCTGTTTTCTGTGATGCCAAATGCAGCTGGCAAAAAAATGGGAAAGTTGCTCATTTTTATTGCATTCCTGGTCATCTCCTTTTCTTTTGGGGAGATGAAGAGACATCTATTATGTGGGCAGAAGAAGCTATGTTCTGGTCAATAACTCAGGCCACAGAGGTCAATGGCTTTAAACCAAGTCTGTCTGAAAGTAGTCATAAATTTTCAAAGGTGCGGGAGGAAGATTTAGGGACTGATGCACACTGAGGAGGAAGAAAGACAGTGGGTATAAATGGTTCTCTAAAAGAGAGCATAGTATCAAGTCCCATAAAAACTACAACAGTCTATACAGTGTCCCTGTAATGGGGAGAATTTTGCCCACCCAAGTTTTATTATTTAGTAAAGACAAATTTAAAAAAGATGTGAAAATTATTCTCTAAGGCTAAACAGTTCCTTGGGCCTGTAGGTTGAAGCCTTTTATTTTTTTCCTCCTCTATTTCCTAATTCATCACCAATTTAGTTTTGATGTACTGACCCCAAACCTGATGTACAATATGATAAAAATTTTCATTTTGTTTGGTCTTAAACTTGCTCTATTTTTTTTCACACATTGCTTCAGGAACCACTCAAGTATGAAAATTAAGTGCTTTCAAATGATAAAAACAATCAAAGGATATCAACAACAATCTTTTGAGTTGGTTTATTTTCTAATATTTTTTGATGAAGTCAGCTGGTAGGATGGTAGAGGAGGTAAATGAATGAACAGGTCAAAGGAGAAATCAATTTCATATGTTCTAAACTTGCCAAATCCAAAGTGACCAATTACATATGATGTTTTTATGTTTATTTCTTAAATTTTGGTTGTGTCCTGTGATTTTGAATTTCAGTTAAAAAAACTTCCAGTATGGAAAGTCTCTTCATCAGTCTAGATTAACAATTGATCTGTAACTTATATACATAGAGAGATGCCTGAGGACACTGAGAGGATAAATGACATGTCTATGGTCACACAGACCTAGGGCTTCATAACTCCAAGGTTGGCTGACAACACTCATAAAAATGGTGTTGTTAAAAAAGAGAGAAGCTTTCATAAAATTTAACTTTGACACTTTTTTTGGCAAGGAAATGGAGTTAAGTGACTTGCCCAAGGTCACACAACTAAGTGTCTGAATTCAGATTTGAACTCAGGTCCTTCTGACTCCAGGTGCTCTATCCACTGCACCACCTAGCTGCCCCAACTTTGATACTTAAAACAAAATTTAGTACCAGTCTTCTTTGACCATCACTTTTTTTTGGTCTTTTGCAAGTCATCAAATGAATCCAAATGTATGTTGTGTTGTGTTGTGCTACATTATATGTTATGTTGCATGTTTTGTTATATTTTTTATTATGTTTTATATCACGTTCCATATTGTATTATGTTTATATTAATAGTTATTTATTGCATAAATAAAGATTTTTTATTTATTTAAAAAATTTTTGCTATAGTTGTTGAGCAGCAAACTTTATTTTCAAATCAACAATTTGATAATTTCATCAGATAAGCATCTGGAGAAAGAAAATACCTCCATTCAAATCCCTAATAGAATTCTTTCAGCTGCCATTTAATTCAGTGCTGCAATGTCTGAAATTGTAGCCTCAAGGTTAGAAAAGGAGAATGTATGTGCCTCACTAAATACTGAACATACTACCAAGGAATGATTTGGACAGTGCAGAATATAAAGTATGAAGTGTAACTATAATTGGACTAAAAATATTTTGTCTGGGATACTGCCTCTGGGCACAGGTGAATTAAATTAATTTATTTGCTTAACATAAAATTCTCTTTCCTTTTGTACTACTAAGACCCCCCCCAAAAAAAAAGGAGTTAAAAGTACTGGCTATAGAAGAACTTTCTAAAGAAACTTCCAAAGTTATTTCCAGGGAGTGACTTATGATTGTGTAGAATCCGGCTCAATATTCATTATTCTCTTAATAAGAACAATTAAACCTGGAATTTCAAGTACTTCTCCCTATAATTATTTTCCACCCTAGGAAGTTAAAGCCAGATTTTAATGTTCTAGCTAACTCTAAGGCACACTCCCTGGGGAGGACTTGTAAGTAAAGGACTTACCAAAAATTTCTAAAAGCAGGGGGGGGGGCTATGATTGATTTATTTTTAATAATTATTCCCCCATTAGAAATTTTTTTTTTGTTTTGGTTTAATGAGGATTAGGAAAGGGAGAGTTCAGATAGAAACTGCTACTGCAACAATTTAATTGTACAGTTTATTCTTATAGGTTACTCAACATCATGAATCCCATGTCCTTTTAAAAGGACACTATAGGTTGCTAATTTGTTTACCCCTGAAATGAAACAAACCTCCCAAGTACACCCTGTACATTCTGTGAAACTGGTACTGTACCACTTTGCAAATAGATCTCTTGTGTTGAACTTCGATTACAAAATGTATCATAGCAACATTCTTTAATGTAATTTCAGCTCTGAGGTAGCTTATTTAATATCTTAGAGGAGATGACATTTAAATTTTTTTTTGCAGAATGCAAAAACTATTTTGCATTTCTATTCACAGACATTTGAAAGTAACTAAATAATCCATTGTCCTATGAAATGTAACTATTAAGGTTGGATTATTTCAGAAAAGAGAGTAGAAATCACAGAGAAGGATTTATGTTGAATCAGCTGTATCTCCAGTGTAATATGACCAGTAATATAACTCTCTCTAAAGTTATAGGATGGTATATCAGATAGAAAGGGAGTATAGTAAAGCTAAAAGAGTTTGGGCTTGCATGAGGAAGAATGTAATTTGAATACTTTGTTGTTGTTCAGTCATTTCTTAGTCTCATTTAAATCTTTGTGATCCCATTTGGAGTTCTGTTGACAAAGATATTGGAGTGATTGGCCATTACTTTTTTCCAACTCATTTGACTCAGGAATGAGTTCAAATATGAATCTTCCTAACCGTAGGCTTGCTCTATCTACTATGCTACCTACCTGCCCCCATTCAAATGATACTTTTTACTATTTTTCAAAATTTTGAGTTGTAAATTCTCTTCCTCCAACCCTTCTGCCGTACATTGAGAAAGCACTGAATACCACTTTGGACACTTTAATATGTGTTAATTTACTTTAATCTCTCTCAGATGTTTCCTCATGTATTTCCCCATAAAATGGAAATAATAATAGTTATAGTGCTTACCTGAACAGGTAATGGAGATGAAATGAAGTCATTTGTAAACCCTAAAATGATGTATTAATGTCTATTGTCCATTGTTGTCCATTAGAGTTAGGAAAACCTGGATTCAGATCTTGCCTGTTACATATATGTTAATTGGGCAGCAATTAATTAGAAAGGCATATGATTTCTTTGAAACTCAGGAAACTCTATAAGGCATCTGTTAGAAAGATGAGATCTACATTCTTGAAGGGAGATTCCAGACAGATGAAATCACAGGATAATTGACTTATTAAATTTGTCCAATTGAGGATCAGTTGTCCAATCTGTAGAAAATTTTAATCCATGGGAAAAAATGATTTTTGTCACTCACAGAAACATATTTAAATCATTAATGAAATCATTCACAGTCTCTTAGACATGATCTGCCTTCTTTAAAATTTTAGCTGTATTTTCTGACAGTCAAGTAAATAATAATTATAGCTCATATTTACCTTAGGTCTTTAGGCATGCAAACCTCTTTCCTTATAGTAACCCTATAAAGTAGGCAGTGAAAGTATCAGGAACCCTAGTTTACAAATTAAGAAACTGAGGCTCAGAAAATAAATGACTTGCCCAGGGTTAATCAGTTAATCAATCAGAAAGCATTCATGAAACATTTACTTTGTGTCAGATTACTCGGACATCAAATGTAATTCTCTTCCTGCAGAGGGTGCTGGTAAATATTTAACAACCATCTCTCTAGGGGGAAAAAAAAGTTAGGCAAAGCATATTGAAGCTTTTGCTGCTTTCTAAGGTATAGAATTTAACAAAGGACTCTCACCAGTTAGTTGGAGCACACTCTTGGGTATAACATACAACATTCATTATAATACAACTCAACTTTTAGCACTATAGGCTAAACTAGCTAATGCCATAACTGGATTTGTTATCTTTTAGAGATTACTTTGTTGTTAAGAAATTAAAAAAAAAATAAATGAAAGGGGAATACTACTACAATTTTCTAAAAATCAACATCTAGTCTGAATTTGATTTATGAAACATGCAATAGCTTTCCCCCCACATTTCATTCCCCCCACACCCACATCTCTACTCACTAAGCCTTCTACAGAAGAAGAATTCTTTGTGCAGGAAGAATGTTTCAAGAAGCTTGACTGCCTCATTTTGAATTAGAGCCAGAACATCAAAGTCGGAAGAATACAGTGTTCAGCAGAGCATTTAGTTGTCAAAAAGCAAGCCTAGGACATTAAATTGTGGAATCAGGTCAGGACAATTTTGTTAGCAATTTCTCTGAATTGTACTTGGAATGCCCCCCTGCTTTGTCAAAGGCACGGGGTCTGAACACTAGAGGGGCCACACTTGACTGCAGGCACAAAAGTTGGTAAAGGGAGGGAAATGACAGATCTTGAAGCAAATGGCTCACAGTTCAGACAAGAACAATTACTCATCTCCTATTTATGTCATTCCCTGGGCCAAACTCTATGTAAATATTTCCAATCTTGATGTCTTCTTTCTTGATGTGAGGATCTTCTTAGGAATTAATAAACTCACCCTTATAATAGCTTTTTAAAATTTGAAAAACACTTCTCTTACAAAAACAAAGCAAAAATCCTGTGAAATAAGTATTATTAAATAGCACAAGTATTATTAATCCCATTTTGCAGAAAAGGAAATTGAGACTTTCCAGAATTGGGTACCTTACCCAAGATAAAACACAGGGCAGGAGTTATTAAACTTTTTTGCATTGTCCCTTTGAAATTTTGATTTTTAAAAGCATAAAATAAAATGCATAGTATTACAAAGGAAAACGATTATATTAGTAGAGATAGTTGGGCAGCATATTAGATGGATAGAGTGTTGATCCTGGAGTCAGAAAGATCTAAGTTTAAATCCAGTCTCATGAACGTATTCATTGGGTGACTCTGAGCAAATTAATTAAGTGCTGTTTGGGGTGGCTAGGTGGTGCAGTGGATAAAGCACAGGCCTTGGAGTCAGGAGTACCTGGGTTCAAATCCAGTCTCAGACACTTAATAATTACCTAGCTGTGTGGCCTTGGGCAAGCCACTTAACCCCATTTGCCTGGCAAAAAAAAACCCTAAAAAATAAAATAAAAAAAAATTAAGTGCTGTTTGCTTCAGTTTCCTCAACTGTAGAATGGCGATAACACTGCTACCCATCTTTCAGGATTGTTGTGAGGATCAAAAAAGATAAAACCTCTAATGTTATTATCACAGTAACTAATATATAGTAGGCAATATATAAATGCTTATTTCCTTCCTCCCTTATTTTTAATAGTTATCATTTTTTTTTTAAAGTTCAACAATTTCAGGCTAATCAACACCAATTTAGTTCAATGTCCAGCATCTATTAATGAGGAAACTGAAATCTATGGAAATTAAGTAGATTGCTCAAGATTCCATAGGTAACAAGTAGTAGATACAGAATCTGACCCCAGGTCATCTGAATTCAAGTCTAATGATGTCAATTCTTTCTACATCACTGTATTATCTTTCTATCAAATAGCCACTAAGTATAAGAGACAGAATTTGAATCCAAGCCACCTAATTCCACATCCAAGATATTCTCTGCTATCCCTTTCTGCCTTTTTTTTTAAAGTGGTAACTTTTGACTACCTGGAAAAAAATATTTGAACAGTATTTTGATATTCCTTGCAATTGAAATGGGGGCCATTTATATAAAGTTTGTACCATGGTTGGACATTCAGATATTTGCCATGGGGTCCAGAAATGGATTCACATTTTCTCAATGGGAAATTTAGATTCCATGGACCAAGATTTCCAAATTAATTACTCATGTTATGTCTACTTATTTGCTAGTAAATCTAAGAATGTAGTAAGCCTCTTTGTCCCTATTTATCCCCCATTAAGATGAGTGTATTGATTTCAGTAGTGGAAAGGCCCACTGTAATTTTGTATACACAGAATTTTTTACATTTGGGCCAGGATCTTATTTGAGGTCCAGTTTTAGAATTCAGAAATTTAATTTGTGAATGATTTTTTAAAGTCAATAAAAGATAAAGGTATAGATGGCAAACTTGTCAAATTGACAGATGACACAAAGCTGGAAGCCAATATGCTGAATGACATCAAAATCTTGAAAGATCTTGACAGTTTAGGGCATTGGTTTGAATACAAGATTAAATTAATAAGGATAAATATGATGTTTTAAACAAGCTCAAAATATCAACTTTGTAGTAAAGGACAGAGAAGGCATAATAATTGCACAGCAAACTTTTTTATGAAAAAGTATTACATTAGTGTAATTTTTCAGCCAGAACAGTTAGAGCAATCTAAAGCTACATCAAGGGAAGCATGACTTCAGTGAAAAAGGAAGGGGTAGTCCTTTTGTACTTTTCCTTGGTCATATTACATCCACAGAACTGTGTTCAGGCAGGTTGAAGGAACTAGGGACAACTAACCTGGAGAAGAGAAGATGTGGGAATGTGATATCTGTGACTTGAAGAGTGGATGAGGATCATATGGCCAAATGGGAGGGAATGGGTAGAAACTGAAAAAAAAACCCAAATTAATCTTGAGTTGGGGAATTCTTACTAACAATAATAACTAGAACTATATAACTAGAACTTTCTAAATTGAAATAGTCTATTGAGAAAGTGGTAGGTACCCACTATTAGGAAGGCTTAAAACAGATTGATAACCACTTGTAGGGTATATTATGAGGGATGGATTCCTTTTACTGTATGTCCCCAAAAATAAGATTGAATTTTATATTAATTTTTGCTTCAAAACCTGCATTAGGGCTTATTTTCAAGGAACACGGTCTTTTCTATGTACAAAAATCTACATTTATTCATTTATTCATGTATAAAAAATCTACATTTATTTAAATACAGTTACACCATCTTCTTTTGGAACATCATTATAACTTTCCAAACCCCAAATTCTGTCCTGAATTTCTTGTGATTCCATTTCCTGTAGAACTATTGACCCCAATATCTCAAGTCCAGCAATGGAATTCTCCTTAAATAGGCACTTCTTATCCATGTAGCCTGCTCATAGTGTGTTGGCAGCACAATTGTCAGTGGATTTTATCCTATGAATTCTTCACCTGGGCTAGGTTTCCACAAAGTTTCCACTGATTCCTCTCCACTCTGTTTTCAATGTAGACATTGATTTCCATGCACAAATGGTCCTTGAATGGTGTGTTTATTGCAATATTAAGAGTCTGGAGATAGGCAATCATTACTGCTGGAATCATTTGATTTATTCTTGTCTCTGTAAGGAAGTTTTTCATGTCTTGAGTGCAGTTAGTACTGGCTGAATCCCAGACTTAACAGACCTCTTTGGACACTTTGCAAAACAAGTAGCAGCATTAAATCCACCTACCTCCTTATAAGTTATAAGGAAGCCTGTGAGCACAAGAATTTTCTATTTCAATGACAGAAATGCTTTAAACACATTCAATCTTATTTTTAGTGATGATTAGAGGCAGGGTTTTTCTTGTCATCAGACATTATCAAGTATGCATATTATTCATGTGTTGTGTCTGTACTCTGGTCATTTGGCAGTAAGTTTCAAATTCATCTGTTTACATAGGCATTTGCTTCTTGTCCAAAGGTTCCCATTTGGGTATTTACAAATACTTAATTAAAATTTATATTATCCTTAACTTCATGTATTAATATCAATAATATTATTTATTTTATATCAATATTATTATTTTATAATTCAATGTTTTGTCGCAGCAGATCTACTAAATGTGCCTGTAAGATGATCTTAACTGGGACTTATTTTGGGGGTAGGGACTATATTATGAGCATCCTGAAAAAATCCTCCTAGGGGTTATTTTTCAGTTAGGTGCCCCTCACCCACCCCCCACCCCCCAGGAAATATGGTTGATATGGTTTGAATGAGTTGACTATCAAGGTCCCTTCTAGCTCTAAAATTTACCTGATAATATTCTCTGCCATTGATCTCCTCCCTCTAATTTGGACAGTGAAGAGCACCTCCCAAAACTTCCATTTAAGAAGAGGGTCCATGTTGGATATTTCTTCATTTCCTCCCAATCTGAATTCTTTTAGACTTTATTATGCTTCTTTGACAGGTATCTTTCCTCCCTACCTCAATCTCTTTGTGTGTGTGTGTGTGTGTTGTCCAATCATTCAATCGCAAGATCTTTGAGGCCAGGCAGGGATTCTCTTTCTTTTTCATATTTGAATTCCCATAACTTAACACAAAGTTGACCTTTTGGAGATACTTCATAATAAAAATAAAATAAAATAAAATATACTTAATGATAAATTTAAAAAATGTTCAACTGTATAGTCCTTTCTGATCCATTCTGATCTCAACTCAAAGCTTAAGAAATGAATGAAAGTAAATTATTGTTTCCCCACCTGTTTCACTAACTCATTCCTTTAGAAGTAGATCATAGGAAGGGCTGAAGCACCATTTCCCAAAAGCCCGGGTCAACTCAATATTAAAGTAACCAGTCTGATGGAACAGTACTATCCTTAACCAGTAGATGACAGCACTTCATCTTCTTAGATAGAAGAGCAATTGAACCATTGAAAAATTGAACAATTGAGATCATACTTCCTTTCCAGTCTTTTAAAAAGTAGATAAATCCTTAGGCTCTCATTTCCTCTCTCTTTCTCAAGCTATATTATTCAAAGGCTAGATAATCAAAAGCAAAAAGCAAAGACCAGTGATAGTTGTTAGGTATATCTTTTTCTTCTTTGTTGATGTTTATAAGTGATCATGCAGGATGTCTTCCATTAGAAAGCAGGTTGCAGATTCACTCATCTCCCATCCTGAGGTTATAGCTGAGACATCTGAAGACCATAAAGGTCAGAGAATTTGCTCAAGGTAACATAGTTCTTAAAATTTATATCTTATGTCATTTGGCCCTCACCCACATGCTAGTGCATCAATGAGCCTATGAGAAGGCGTTCTTCTTTATTTTGTCAGTCCTACCATCAATCAAAGGACTGAATTTTGGAGAAGAAGCTTTGTTTACGGAGAAAGTCAGAATGAATGGATTGACTCCAATGTTGGCAGGCGTTTCATTCATTTCCTGTGCAAAGAAACAACCTCAGGAGTCAATATATAAACAGAAGCTATCATTTAGACACAATTGGAAACCTAGCATTAGAAATTACCTTAGGGGCAGTCTAAAAGAGGCTCTACTGCCTAGTTGCATGAAGATTAAATGATTTTTCATTTCCTATGGAGTCAATGGGGTTACATACCAACCAGTGACAGTCTAAGTGACCTGTGATGCTAAGGATGGCTGTAGATAAGTAGTATTTTTATTAATGAGAGGCAGTATGGTAAAACCTGAGTCTGAGTCCTAGCTCAGTTATCTACTAGTGTCATGATCTTGGGGAACCCAAATTTTCTGAGTCTTAATTTTTTCACTTAAAAAATGGTAATAAAATTACTCATACTGTCTTCCTCACAAGATTGGTGTGAGGATCATTATTAATATTTTTGAATATAAAGAATTAAACAAATGTTATTTATTTTTGCATTTATCACTTATTTCTTATTTACTAAAAAAATCCAACTTTTGAGATGAATTTTGTTTTTCTAGTACTTATATGAGAAGTCTCTAATTACCTGAGTGTTCTGGAAACCAAAGTTTATTGTAATAGATATGAATTTCTGCCTCATCCCACTCAGTCCTTTCTCGTTCCTCAAAATATTTGGTCTCAGTATTCACTTCTCAGGCTTATGTGCTGAAAACAAAAGCCAATAGTCTCTTTAAAAAACTATATATATGGGGAAGTCCTATTCTGAAGAAAATGAAAGTTCTTCAATGGATATCCTCATATCATTTAACATGAACTAAAACTATAGGATGTTCTCCATTATATGTTTGACTTTCTGACAACTCATTTATGATTGTGTACATTGCCTTAATCTAAAAGTCTCTTGATTTGCTAGGATTCATGCAATGAGATTACTCTTTCTGACTTCTAAATATGAAAACTTCAGGCTGTTTGCCGTTCTTTTCTGATTTCTTCCCCCTAAGAGCTGCCCAAGTTGTTTATTTTAAACTGATTTCAATCCTGGCATTGGGGTCTTTGCTGTTCACTCCTACTTATGGTGGAAGTTGTTGAATTTGGTGGATTTCTTCTGAGCAACATAAAGGCTAAAACCAATAGGGAACCTGTACAAAATCTGAGTTCCTAAAAGGCCATCAAAATGCCCAAGGAGAAATACTTTTATCCAGGTCTGAAGCAGGTCAGTTTCCATGATGATGAGCAGTGGGATTAAGTCCATGACTGGTCATTGTACTTTTATCCTGGGAGAGTTAGAAAGACCCAGTCTCAATAATGAAAAAATAAATAAACACTAACTGCATGCATACAGATATAAATTCCTACCTCTATACATAAAAACAGATTTCACCTGTCTAAAGATATTCTGAGTAAGTATGGTGGTGATGGGTCAAGAAAGGAGTAATTGTGTAATATTCTCTTGATGCTATATTAGCTACAATGATTAAGGGATCTGTTTAGAGAAATCCTTTGTTAATCCATTATATAAAATGAAGAATATTTTGGTAAATTGAATGAACCCATTTTAATTTAAAATTTTTTAAAGTTTTTTTCTTCTATGCTAGTTTTACCTAAAGTGGAACTCACCCAGATTATGATCTAAATAAATACACCAATAATTTTGATTCATATTTTTATTTGAAAGACATTTATTGAGTACCTGTTATGTACAAAGCACCAGCTAGATGAAAAGGAGAAAGAAAAGAGGAGTATAATATTATCTTAGTCCAGAGAACTTAGAAAGCATGTTGCATAAGGGATTGTTACTCAGCTTTCATTCTCCAAGATGATCAATGACATTATGAGGATAATGTCTTGAATTGAAGGTTACTGGATTTAAGAGAGGCAGAGCTGTGCCATCATCAGCCTCACTCTCTCTCTCCTACAGAATAATTGGAGACTAGTGGAAAGACTAGTGAATAACTGGTATAGACTCCAGATATAGTTAGAAACCTTGGTCTTTCTTAGTTAAGGTCTTAGGTCTGTTTGTCTGAGGCAACACCCAATCAGTGATAAGGCTAGCTAAGAATTGAGGCAATTGATAACCTAGTTTTCCTTCAGAAAAGAATCATTTTTGGGAGAGGATGACCCACAGAGTTTCTGCCCAGAATAGAAACAATTGTTTTTTTATACTCAGTCTGAGCCATTAAAACCCAAACAATAAGCAAGTGAAGTCAGAGCTGGGAACCTGTTGGATTTAAAGGTATAATCAAGTTTTAATCTTAATGGGCTTTATCAAAACCTGCTTTTCCAAAAAAAATCATTTTATTATTTCTTGGAAAGTCTATGTTACTTATTTTAGAAGGACTAACTCCATTTCCTAATTTAATCTAGATCCACTGTTGTGTACTCAACTTCATATTTTAAAAATTGATTCTGTATTTTGATAATCCCTATTCCACCTAGCCCTAAACTGCACCATTTCTGGTCCAGACACACATGCACGCACATACACACACACACACACACACACACACACACACACACACACACATTGATGTTGTTTACCCCTATTAGAATGTGAATTGTTTGAGGACAAGAACCTTGTTTTACCTTTATTCGCATTCTTTGTACTTAGCATAGTACCTGATACATAGTAAGCCTTTAATAAATGCTTCTTGACTGATTTACCCTGTTCCTATAAATCCCAAACCTGAAATGAAGAATTGATAAAATGCATCGAAGACTAATACCAATACGACCCTTACTGCCTGAACATAAATCTAATTCCAGTAGTGGTAAGAGTTACTCCAGTTCTCACTGTGTTCCTTAAGGTTCCCTTCCATTTTTTACCTCTGAGGTTTCCACTTTCTGCCAGCCCAGGAGACCAAACAGATGGATGGAGCTATGTCCACATGCCAGAGTCCTTGCAAGGAGATTAGCATTCTTTTCATACAGATGATTCCCCTGTGTGATCAGATAAACCTTAAATGCTTACCCAAAATTGGTCACACTGTAATATTTAATTTTCTTTTTAATTATTTCTTAATACTCTAGGTGATGGACATAAAACTCTTAATTCCTGCTGAATTATGCTGTGCAAAACTGAGTAAAAATCTCATGCTCCTCTGTCCTTTCCTTGGATGGATGGTGTGGGATTTGACCACACTGATAGGACATTCAGTCTTAAATTGTGCCTGGCAACCTCCCAATTGATTAATGTTCTTATAACATTGGCATGACTGAGTCTGGGGATCCTGGGACCTAGAGGTGACTGATTAACAGATGCTACATGTGTCCTTACAGTCTTTTCTCTGGCATTGAACATAGCAATATCTTCCTTAACTTGAATCCCAACACATGAGAAATGGCAGCTGGATATGATGGACATAAGGAAAAGATCAACTAGATATAACAAATGGTACCCATCCCTAAAGTACTCAGAACTATACTTTCCTTAAAAAAAAAAGGATGAGTGTCTTATCCTCAAGTTGTTATTAAAATGGAGGGGGAAAAGAACCTATTTATATTAAAATATTCAAAACAGTTTTCTTTTAATAGGAAAAAATCTTGTAACAAATATTCAACTATTGGAAAAGGTTTAACATTGTGTAGCATGTCGTGCTAGCTTAGAAATCAGAAAGACTTGGTTTCAAATCTCACCTCTGACACTACCAGGATTGGTGGTCCTAGGAAAGACAGGTAAGGTTTTGGGGCCTCAAGCATCTCTCTAAGACCTCAGATACTATTCTAAATTAAAGATGAGAGGAAGCTCCTACACCAAGGACATAAGTCCTTGATATATAACATTGACATAAAAAGATATTACTATGCCATAAAAAATGCCAAGTATGAAGACTGTAGATATAGAAAGACTTATAGGAGTAGATGCCAAGAGAAAGGCAGAATCAAAACAAAATACAGACTGAAGATAACCAAGGGAAAAAAATGCTTCTATGCTAATATGCTGTGATGGATCTATGCCTGAGAATGAAAATTTTTACATTTAGGATGAGAGGGCCTGTGATGACAAACTTTGAATGGGATAATCAGCTAAAGCATCCAAGAAAGCATTCTTTCCTCTCTAGGACATTGTCTTACCTAAAATTCTATTATTAGAGTTCCATTTCTTTAGTTTGCCTTTGATATCTGTTAAAAACAATAGTATCCTAAGTTCTATTCTCTAGCAGTTTGTTTCTATCAATCATTTATATCTCTGTGTATGTTTTTATAGTAGGGCAAAGTCTTGATGGGAGGAGATAGGGAACTCACATTATTGCATTGTTTAGATGGGGGTTATGAGTGGGAAGGCAAAGAAAGCATTTTGTGAGCTAACAAGTTCCTTTAGTATTGACCCTCAAACTTCTTCAAGTTTTATAGGAAAAGTCATCTTTTGAAACTTCCAGACCTTCAGCTTACTTTATCTTCAGAACTGTTATCATAACCTGGTTTAATCAACAACTTGCCGACCTCTGAAAGGCAGAGACAAGGCACCAGGATGGACAGTGCCAGAAGGGGAATGCCCTTCTAAGTCCTCTGTTTATATTGCCATGAAAAGACATTTGTCTGTGGAAGGCCCTCAGAATCTAAACGAAACACCTGGTAATGGAGTTGAGAATAAAGTCATTTGTCTCCACTAGCACAGAAGAGCATTGTTGGGGAAACCTATCCATAATTTAGCTTATGAATGCGGAGAGATCCCCCTCCCTCTTGCCCTTTTCACAGAACTTATCTATATCTCCAAGAGGAGTTCCCCTTTCTGAAGTGGATTACAAAAGAATTTAATTAAAGACAAACACAACTCCATATGGAATCTGTTGGTCTTTGGTAGGCATCAGGCATAAATTTAAAATGGAGAAAGCACTGTCTAGCTTCCTTTGATGCAAAAGTTTGTTGCCATAACTAGTCTATGCAGGCATTAGACTCCAAATGACTAGTATGTCTTATTAACTTTTTTCTCATATATCTTTGAGGAATTAGTAAATTTCTATTCTTCTCTAAACTCTCAGGCTCAGGTCCAATTGCCTTACAATTTATCCAAGGCCTTACTATCATTTAATCTAGTTCAATAATTTATAGCATTAAAGTTACCTGATTAGAAGGGAGGTCATTGAGTCCAAACCTTTCATTTAACAAACAAGGACACTGAAACAATTAAATGACTTTCCTAGGGTTACACAACTAGTATTTGAGGCTTTGAGGATTTGAACTCAGTTCTTCCTGAATTCAAAGTTCAACACTCTTCCCACTCTTGCTACCTGGTTGTTGCAATAAGTATGCATTGAGCTATCTTCTTGTGTAAGTACAAGATTTCTTCCTCATGTACATCATACCCAATTCTTTCCTCTCAGCTACATATTCCCTTCCTTCTATTCTTTCAGTCTACTCCATCTGCTTCTGCTAAAGTTATGACTTACTTCTTGCTGTCTCCTGTAATTAGAGCAAGCTGCCTGTTTTCTCTCCCAAACTGATTGGGTGGGAAGGAAAAGGAAATTACTGCATACTTTCAAAATATTCTCAAATGGTAAAGTTAAACATTCAAAAATTTTCTAATTTTACTATTTAAAAAAAACCCAGTCTAACATATGAGTTCTTAATCTGGGGGGGGGACTATAAAACTCAAAGGGGTCAGTCCATGGATAGATTTTGACTGGAGAAAAAAAATGCATCTTTATTTTCACTAATCCCTAACTGAAATTTAGAATTTCTTCCAATCATTTAAAAAAATTATTGTAAAGGATTTCAGCCTTCACTAGACTGAAAAAGGGATGTATGACAGAAAAGAATTAAGAACCCTAATCTAGAATGGTCCTGTAAGGATGGAAATGTAAAAATCTTCCCTTCTGAACAACAAGTAAATCTCTTGGGCTGTTTCCCCCTTCCCAAACTCTATCTAACCTCTTTATAAATACTTCATAAGCTCTGGGTCATCAAATGAAGTTTTCCATTGAATTGCATTGTTATTTCCCTCTGTTACTCTGAATAGAAATGCTGACAAAAAGTTTGGGGTCCTCTTCATTCTCAGAACAGAGAAAGAAAGGAATAATAACTTGTGGAAATTAAAATTAAAATTAATCAAAACCTGGGACACTGAAGTTCTTTATTACTGAAACCTTTTATAATGTCTTTGGGGCTCAAACATCTTTTTAAAACCTCAGGCACTACTATGAATTAGAGATGGGAGGAAGCCAATTCATTTAACATATCATGCTATTACCCTTTCCTTCCCCATCACCACCACATTCACCAGAATAGCTTTGAACAAATGAAATTAGTTTTTATGTGTGATTATATGTATTCATTCATTCATTCGTGTATTTTTTATTTATTGAGACTGAGTTCCCTCTCTCTTTCAGGATCAAATACAATAATTAAGTCATGAGTCCCATCCCACTGTTGATCTACATAGAAACTCTGATCTACTTCAGACCTGAGTCTTTCCTTGAGAATCCAGCTCTCTTCAGGGCTCTGATTCAGTGCATCCTTATGATTTTTAAGTCTGATGCATGATTTTTGGAGCACAGCCTTAGTCATCCCAGAAGCAGTGGTGAAAAGCATGTACCCCAAATGTCAGGCTTGAAATCAGTTTAAAATAAACAACTAGGGCAACTCTGAAAGGAAAGAAGGCAGAAAAGGGTCCCATATAGCCTGGGATGTCCATATAAAGAGAGGAAAAATAATCACTCCTATTGCCTTATCAAGGCAAGGTAGAAAAAGACTGTAACTGATTGTATGTAAGTAAACTGAGATACTTTTATTTCTACTTAATAAACATTCATTAAACACTTCCTACATGCAAAGCACTGTGCTAGAATATATTGCCAAAAAAAGAAAGCAGTCCTTCACCTCAAGGAGGTTAGAATCTAATGAAGTGCCAATTCATAGAATTCTAGCTTCTACTGCACACATTTTACCTAAAACACTGCTTAGCTGCCAATAACACAGATTCCCCACAAATGTGATTTCCAGGATAAATACTCTGATATAAGAGAGCTCTAAAGTCACCTCTAACTCCAATGCATTTAGAATATGATTCGGGGGTGGCTAGATTGCATAGTGCATAGAGCACTGACCCTGGAATGAGGAGGATTTGAGTTCAAATCTGACCTCAGACACTTAATAATTGACTAGCTCTGTGACCTTGGGCAAGTCACTTAACTGCATTGCCTTTCAAAAACCAAAAAAAAAAAAAGAATATGATTCAATTTACAAAGATTTCACATCCAGTTTTCCAGGAGCATGTCTTTTGTTTTAAAGTGAGGTATGTTAGTTGTCAAGAATTATCAAGTAATTCTCATTCATTAATTAATATTTTTCCATCTGTTCCCCTTAAATCATTAGAAAATACTTGGAAAAGAATTTTGAGGATGTATAATCTAACACTTTCATTTTACAGATGGGGAAATTGAGGGTTTAAAGAGATTAAATGACATGTCAAGGTCATAGTGACAGCAAATATCAGAGATAAGATCTAAACCCAGGGTCTCTGGGTCAGAATTAGTTTTCCATTCCTTAAATCCTATGGTAGGAGGGTACAGATCATTGATCTGCCTTGAAAACTATGTTTAGAAGTCTGGCATCCTTGAGGGATTTTTCCCAATCTGTGTAGTGTGTGTGTGTGTGTGTGTGTGTGTGTGTGTGTGTGTGTGTGTGTGTGTGTGCTGTACTGGAGGCCATGGTCATCCTATTTAAAAGATATTTGAATACAAATACTCCATCCTTTATTCCTTTTAGATCTATATTATCAACTCTGAGAACAGTATTCTGCACATGAACTCCATGAGAACTGACTAACTGACTAGAGTAAAGAATGTATGCATTTAACTTGGATTAGATCTCCCCATCCTGTTACAATAGGAAAAATTATTTTGAATGGAACTTCCCCAAAAGAGTATTGTCATGGTTATTTGTTGAGACAGGATATATTTTATCCAAAGTTTTCCAAGTTTCTTTTGACTTTGGGAAGAACCTTTCTTCTATTGAAGTCATATAGTCAAAATGTAGAGAAGACATGAAAAAGATGAAAGATTGAGCCCTCCCACGGTAAACTGAATTGAAGACTTTTGATACTGTATGCAAGTAGTCAAAGAAAGAGATGAAAGGAGAAATGGTTGGGTAGACCAGCAACTGGGATGATTGATGAGACTACTGGAATCTAGTCCATAGTACCTCCTCCGACTTCCTTCCCTGGAATGGGGAAACCATTCTCTGTTTACTTATCTGACTATTCATTTCCTATTTCCCCTCAGAGCAATGAATTGGTAGAAGGAGGTTCAAATTACTGGTCCTGGTCTAAAAATGGAAATCTTTAAATACCTTTCTTTGGCTTTTCTGATATTTGTAATTGTTATTAAAGTATATGGTCATTTATTAGTGATTTGTGTCTAAGACAAATGCATGATTTAGAACTGAGAAAAGGGAAGACTACCCCAAAGGGAGAGGAAATTTTCTTTAGTTCAAATTGAATGATAGGCAAAGACCTTATTAGAAATAATATTTCTTGATGATCAAGCAAATTTCAGGAAAATCTGAAAAGACTTGGATGAACTGATGCTGAGTGAAATGAGCAGAACCTGGAAAACATTGTATACCTTAATAGCAACATTGTGCCATGATCAATTATGATATTAACTATTGCCTCTCTGCAATACAGTATTCAAAGACAATTCTAAATGACCTGTAATGAAAAAGTCAATCTACATCCAGAAAAAAGCCCGTGGAATCTGAATGCAGATCCATATGTATAATTTTCATCTTTTTAAATTTGTTTTTTGCTTTTTTCTTTCCTCATAGTTTCCCCCCCTCTATTCTGATTCTTCTTTTACAGCATGACTAATTTGAAACTATGTGAAGCATGATTGCACATGTATAAATGTACATCAGATTATTTGCTTTCCTAGGGAGCAGGGGAGGGTGGAAGGAAGAAAACTTTACAAAAATGAATGTTGAAAAGCTACCTTTATAATTGAAAAAGATAAAGAAAAAGAAAAAAGAAAGAATATTTTTGTAATCTTAGTAATCTTTGAAAAACCAATATCCCAGGTTGCTTATGAATCTAGAGACAGACAAAAGAAGGAAATGAGCCAATACCTGTTAGAGGTAGAACTTTCTGTGTATGTGCAAGTAACAAAATTTCATCAACACTGAAGCACCTGATTACACATATATTTGGCATGACTGAAGGTGAAGTAAAGTGGTCCAGTGACTTGGAATCAGGAAGACTGAGTTCATGAGTTGTGTAATCCTGGGCAGGTCATTTCTTCAGCTTCTATTTCATCATCTGTAAAATGGAGATAATAATTGCAGTTACCCTACAAGGTTGTGAGGATCAATTCTATTGATACCTTACAAACCTTAAAGAACTATATGAATATTAGTTATTGCTATTTTGTTATCTAGAGTATGTCATTAGCTTGGCTACTATGATTTCTAAAAAGTCAGGTTTTATTTTTAAGTAAGAAACACAAAATAAGATTTTGATCTGATTGTTAAGTGTCCAACTTGAAAACTGACAGAAATAGTTGACTCAGTTATTAGTTTCTGAAAATTCATTTTAATTTTATTAAAATTGTATGTTTCTCTTTAAGACTAGTTATAGAATTTTAGATCTAAAAAAGGTCAGTCACATAGTACAAATCTTCCATTTTTATGAAGGAAACTAACTGACAAAAGGAAGCCAAAGAAGCCAAAGATAAAACTAGATATCAATATAAGGTCTTGTGATTCACTTTCCAATGCTCTTTTCACTTTACCATATTGTTTATACTTCAAATTGCCAATAAATCTTCACATCATTTTTCCAGCATTTTATTTCTTAGCCCATCTCATCCTGTGCTACTCTTATCAATAATGTTTGTCCTTCATTTTTAAAGAAGACCACGACATCAGGGAGGTGATGCCATGACAAGCACATGAATTAGATTTGAGTGAAGGGGTGCTATGCTAAGACACAAGTCTCACTTTCTCCTCCAGAGCCATCTGAGTTCAGTGGATAGCTATGAATCAATATGACTGGAGATGGCCCTGGATGTGAGACAATCAGGGCTAAGTGACTTGCCCAAGGTCACACAGCTAGTAAGTGTCAATTGTCTGAGGTTGGATTTGAACTCCAGTCATTCTGACTCAAAGGCCTATGCACTACCTATTTCATCACCTAGTTGCCCTCTGTTCCATGTCTTGCCATAAATCCACCACTGCTAGTCCATCCAAAAAATAATCAGCATTTATAAAGGCAGATAGTTGATGAAGTGGATAGAATGCCCAGTCTGGGGTCAGGAAGATTTATCTTGAAACCAGGAGATTTGCTCAGGGAGGGGCATTGCAAGGATCAGTGGAAGGTTCTTTTATGAGTGAAGAAATCACATGACTCTCTGACTCAGGAGAGTAAGAAAATGTTTCAATTCTAATTCACAGATTACTGCAAAAAATTATAATTTAGGGTTCGTTAGCAAGGTAAAAAAATGATTTTTTAAGGAGATAATAAGCTTAAGAAAAGAAGAAACAGCTTCAAGCTGGGTTGGTAAGAAAATAAAGGACAGCTAAGAAAGGGGAAAGAGAAATAGCCATAAGACAGGTAACAGGACTTAGATCAACTTGGATACAGCATGGAAGATAAGGTGGGTAGAACCTTTAGAACCTAGCCCACTTCCTGTATATAGGCATCAGGGAAGCTGTCAAGTTGTGACTTACCTGGATGTGACTGGAGTCAGGCATATACCCTGGCAGGCTACATGCCAGGCAGGTAGAGGAGGAGTAGGGGGAAGGGACTTTTATTTTTTTCTTTTATCTTAGTAAATGTACTTTTCCAAAAAGGGTTAGATTGAATAATGGGGAGAAAGTCAGAGGCTCACAGAAAATGCCAATCAAACATAGATAATAGTCCCTTAATATTACAAGAAAGGTTAGACAAATATTTCCCTAATTTTTCTCCTTCATCAATCTTCCTGAGTTGAAATCTATCTTCCAGCTGTGTGGGACATACTAACCAATGGGCAAATCACTTAACCCAGTCTGCCTCAGTTTCCTCATCTATAAAATGAGCAGGAGAAGAAAAAGACAAACCACTCCAGTATCTTTGCCAAGAAAACCTCAAATGAGGTCATTAAAGAATCAGACATGACTGAATAACAAATAACTGAATAACAAAGCACTTAGATAGTATTTTAAAGTTTGCAAAATGCTTTTTAAATGTTATTACATTTTATCCTCACAAGAGACTTGGGAGGTAGGTGCTATTATTATATCCATTTTACAGATGAGGAAATTGAGGCAGAAAGCAATTAAATGACTTGCCAGGATCACAAAGCTAGTGAGTATTTGTGGTGGGACTTGAACACAGGACTTCTTGATCTTTTGCATTGTACTGATGACAGTGGAACTTCCTTGTGGGGTACCTCCTGATCTTGCAAAAAGTCCAGCCCATTTTGTTAATGGACCTGTAATAGGAGAATTTATTTCCTTTCCCTTCCTGGTCATATTTCCCAGGAGACTTTGAAGACATTATACCTTAGTAATTTTTCCTAGGGGCTATGTGTCATGAGCAGAATGACAAGCACACAGTTCCAGTGACTGTTCTCAGTCTTCTCCCAAAAATTGACAATTCATATGTTCTCAACATTCATGGGAAGATATTTTCAAAAGTTCAAAGTCTTGTACTGCCCTGAAAATTCATCAAGTTTCTTGATGAACTTTTTTGATGAGGTCAATAAATTTCAGGGAAATACTCTGCCTTTTGGTAAGGACTCAGTAAATCCCTGTCCCCAGGCACAAAACAAGCACCTTTTAACAAATCAATAAATTGCCCTCTTAGCCTGAAAAGATTAAGTCTTTCAGCTACCAAACCCCTGATCTTATTGTTCAAAGCTATTAAACCTCAAGAAGCCCACTTAGTCCCATCCCTATGTTCTAAGCTATTAAATCACTTGAAGCCCACCTACTACCATTGTTCAAGGCTTTGGAAACTTCTTAAAACCTGACCATACTCTTATTCTATTGTCTACCTTACAGAAACTACTAAAAGATTTGCAGCCTATGTATTACCCTTTCCTTAACCCCTTACCCTTGTTCTCAGCACCAGCCTATATAAACCCTGGCCTTATCCTGGCTGGCAGCTGTTATCCACCTAGTTGCAATCCTCTTGCAACTGTCCTAACTTCCTCTCTTAGTTTTGTTACTTTCTTAAGGAAATCTAGCCCAGTTGCAACTCCTTTTCATATGCTGCTCTCTCCCTATGCTGATTATCTGATGATGGCTTCTGCTAATCAATCCCAACAGTCTTGTAACTGTCCTTGCTTTCCTTCTTTCCTTTGATAAATTCCCATTACTGTTTAATCCCTTTACTTTGTTACCTTAACAGAATAAATTTGTTGGCCCCTAAATACTTTTGGGTCAAGAGTCAGTCTTATATGTGTATTTATTCATACCCTCAACTAGACTACTTCCCCTGGACCAGACCATCCCAACATTTTCCCCCATTTTTGAAAGTATTTAAAATAGTACATTCTCAATTCCCTGGCAAGGAAATGATATACTTAAACAAAAAGCTAGTAGAACAGAGAGAAAAGTCTTTCTTGGGGTAGGGGCTTTTATATTTTAAATTGCACGCAATTGCTTTAAATAAGCACAATTTTAAAAGGCTACATTAAAGTGATACCACAAAAGCCACAAATATGATAATAAAAGTTTTATGATGCACATTTCTCCAGACAGTCTTCAGACACATTGTCTTTCTTGATACTTATATCTTGTATTAAACTAAAGGTGATAAAAACACTCTTGTATTTGTAGCTTCAAACAATTTTATGGTTTGTAAAATGATTACTTTGTGTGAAATCTTTACTCTTCAGGGCAGAATGGGACAGGAAATCCTCCTTATACCATCCTTTAATTCCCTTCCTCCACCACAAAACTACTCCTTCCAGACCAAAATGTTTCATTCTATCCTCCCCTTCCTTTTCCCTCTTTCTGTCTTCTCATTTCTAAGCCTCAAATCTAACCTCCAGAAGTTGGTTAAGTAATATTCTCTAGAGATCAAAGTTTAAAATACAGCTTCTGCAAAAATCAAAATAAATTCACTTTTCATCTTGAAGAACCTTTTGAGGTCAAGCAGTCTCTCATTGTATATGTAAGCAACCTGAGGTCCATAAAAATGAATTATTGAAGGGTTACATAGGTAGTGAGAAGTAGCAGCTCTAGTCCTTGAACTAAGTCCTCCAACTCAAAGTCTACCCTTTCTTCATTATAACATGTTGCCTTTGATATGCAAAATCCAGTACTTAAAATCCAATTCTTTCTCTTATAGCAGCTTTCCTTTCCTGATCTGTTTCTGCCAGTCACTTTACTCAAGAGATGCAGAAATAGTTTATGACAGAGGTAGATGCTAACCATTTTGACCTAAAACAAAAGATTCAACAGTCTCCTTAGTCCAGAATGCCAGCAGGAGCCTTAAGCAATGATGGATATTATTTTTGGTCTTAAGTTTAAGGCCCAAGAATCAAGAAGTAAAGAAGGATGGGGGGGGGGGGGGAAGTAAAGGAGAGGAAGAAATGGAGACCAGGAGAGAAAAGAAAAAAAAGATGAACTATGGGAGAGAAAAAAGAGAAAGGGGGAGGGGAAGAAAACCAAAAAATAAAGGAGAGAACGAAGTCAACAAAAATATGAATGTGGTAATGGAAAGTAGAGATTCGGTTTCTATTCATTACAAAAAAAGAAGAGAATGGCAAAGAGGGAAAAATTTACCAATTAATAACTATTTGTTGAACATCTACTATGTAGCAAGTATCACTATGTACTAGTGATACAAAGGGTAAGATGAAACCATCCCTGCCTTCTAGGAGCTTGTAGCACATTCTGTAAGATTTGAGAAAATAAGAAAGAATTGGAAAGAAGAAGGAAAGAAAAGGAAAGGAGAGGGTAAGGAGTGGAAGGGAGAAAGGAAGACAACCAATCGTTACTTCAAATACCATTGAGTGATGTTGGTGACACGGATCACTTACAATAATAAAAGATTGCTGTTTGTAAACTTACAGTGTAAGAGTATAAGTGTATTACTAAAGGTCTGTAAGCCATTAGAAGGATTCCTGATTGTCTGAGAATGAGTTTGGGACTAAAGATGAGAATGAATGAATGAATTCAGTGACCCAATGTCAGAAGTAGGTTTAGGGAGGTGGGGTGTTTTCCAAGTAGGTATAGGGATGATTTTGGAAGTGTAGAAACAAAGATCGAGGTTTAGGTAGAGTTGGAAAAGTGGAGCTAGACAGAATAGCTTAGAAATATAAGTACTAGGGGTAGCTGAATGGCACAGTGGATAGAACACCGCCCCCCCAGGAAGGAGGACCTGAATTCAAATCTGACCTCAGACATTTGATACTTATTAGCTGTATGAGCTTAGGCAAGTCACTTAACCCCATTGCCTCCCCCTTCCCCCCCAAAATGTAATTTTTATACAATCTGTTCTGAATAGCAACTCTAATATATATATATATATATATATATACACATCTGATGACCTTACCTAGGCATATTTCTTCCCACCTGATATCCCCTATTATTCCCTTTTAAATAAATATCTTTGCTTAAACCTGGGATAATTCTGTTGTGAACATCCAATTGTAAGGGCAACAGGAGAATGAGGGGATATAGGTCATATGGCTGATAAACCAAATAAGCATATAGAAGAATATAGAAGGAGTTCAAGAGACTCAATGTATCAACATAGGGATTCGAAATCAGAGTCCTTCAAGAGGGGGTTGTATTGGGTTTGGTTTGAGAGAAGCCACTTTTAAATTAGGTTACTTCTCTGAGCCTCAATATTCTTATTTGTCAAATGACATTGTTGGCTTGGAGGTCCTGAAATAACTGATCAGAAAACTTTGAGATTAAAGGTATTATTTCTGATGAATTCTAAGAATGATCTTGTGTCTGGGATATCTGGAGGTTCACAGCCCACAGAGAGATCCTTCACACCTATGGTTAATCAGAGGCAGAGGTGAGCTGGAGCCAGATTCTAATAGAACTCAATGAAAATGTCAATGTGAACATTTATTGAGACCATGAGAAGCAACACATACAAATTGTTTTGTTGGTTAAGAAAGTAATGATGAAAATGTTACTAATGTAGATTCAACAGAAAAGTGCGCCATACTGTGTGTGTGTATATGTGTGTCTGATGAGTCAGTTAAACCTTTCCTAGTATACCACTGACAGAGCCTAAACAATAAGAAAACAGAAAACCTCAGAATTTTTGTTACAGATTAAAAAGGAAGATTTAGAGGATTAACATTAGGATTCTCCCAAGGAACCTGTTTTCATCTCTTCACAAATTATAGGAGAAAATTATCTAGGTGATATAAATTTAAAATAATAGAACATGAATTTTTCCTCTGAATTTTTCATTAAGAAAGAGTAAGCAGTTTTAATGTAGAAATCATTTTCTAGCATAGGATAGGATAGAATCAAATTATTTGAGCTAGAGTTAGAGAACATTGAGTCTAAAATCTTTATTTTACTTTTGAAGAAACCTGAGCTCTAAACATGTGATTTTCCTAAATCATGCATCTAGTAAGCAGCAGACCCTCATATTTGAACTCAGGATCCCTAACACTGCAGGATTCAGTTTTCTTTTCCTGGACCCCAATGCTATTGTGATGGAGTGAAATTTAATTAGAAGACTAAGTATATCTTACTAGTTTTGGACTATGGTACCAGTAAGATCAAATTAGCTTATATCACTTCAAGAAGTTAATCACTTTAGGGCAGAAATCAAGATTTTAATTAATTACTAAAGAGATTAAAAGTATTTATTAGCAGATACATAGTCACTAAACTGAGTCATGTTTTTATTCTTTCTATCCTTCCATCCCTCAGATCTGATGATTTGCTAGATGTTTTAAGTCTTATCTCCACAAAATCATGAGCAACTGTTCCCTTTACTTCATTCTCTTAGGCTACTATCCTAGTTCTAACCTTTACCTCCTCTATCCTTGCCTTCTAATTGTTCTTCCTATCTCTTGGTTTTCCATAGCAATCCTCTATAGTACTGCAAAGATTATCTTCCTAAGGCAGAGTTTTGACCACCTCAATTCTCTTAATTGGCTGGTTCCTTTTAGTATCTTGATACCCAGACCAGGCATATCATCATTTTGGTCCAAGTTGTATTCCTAATTCACTGAACTTTCTCTACCATGCAGTCCCCTCCCCTACTGGATATCTTCATTTGATCGCAATCTTTTGTTGTTTATCCTGCCAACTCCAAGACATCACAATATTGTGGTCAAGAGAAGTGTGTTTGACTATGGCTGATCAGTCCAATATGATCTTGGAAGGTTCTACCCCAGATCGGCACAAATAGTCCACATGAACATTTGAACATCTCACGTTTCCTTTGTGCTATTGTGCTTTTGCCTTGTTCACAAAGCACAGTACCTTCTTTGATATAGGCATGCTATACTAGGTGGTCCTGTGCCAACATCTCCCATGTCTAACAATTGACATTCAAGTTCTTCAGAGCTCTTGAGTGTTCTTGTAGCACTTCTTCTGACCTCCATGTGAGGGCACAAGTTCTCCATAAAATAGACTTTTAGGCAGTATTTGGGCTATGTGACCAGCTCAACCGTTTCACTTTCTGCAGCAGAGTTTAAATGATTGGGAGTTCAGCATGAAAAGAATCTCAATGTCTGGTATCTAACCTTGCCAGTTAATCTTCAATATCTCCCTAAGATAATTCAAATAATTTTCTGGCATGGTGCTGGTAGACAATCCAGGTTTCACAGCATATGACAATGAGATAGCCCAACAATTCTGTAGACCTTCACTTTGGTATGTAACTGAAATCTTCTGGGTTATATGCAAAAAGGAGGTTTGACTCATACTAGGTGTGTGACCTTGGGAAAGTTACTTTTCCCTGATTGCCTCATATCCATATACATCTCCAGTTGTCCTGATTCATATCTGACCACTGGATCCAGATGGCTCTAGGGGAGAAAGTGGAGCTCGTGACTTAGCACCCCTCACTCAAATCCAATTCATGTACTTGTCATAACATCACCTTCCTAAAGTCATGGTCTTCTTCAAAAATGAAGGACACACATTATTATACCCCAAGAGATCAGAGATGTCTCCATTGCCATCTCTATAGAGGAAAAGGAAACAGATTATCCTGTGATAATCACAAATTTTCTCTTTTAGGCATTGCTAGCAAGATTCTTGCAAAAGTCTTCCTTATTTAACTGATACTTCATCTGTAATATGGACATCTACCCAAGATCCAGTGTGGCTTCAGAAAGGACCAAGGAATGGTCAATATGGTGTTTGTTCCCAAACCTTAGGTGATCAGCGCATAGAGTACTAGGTCTGGAATCAAGCAGAACTAAATTCAAATCCAACCTCAGACACTTACTATGTGACCCTGGACAAGTCAGTTAACCTCTGTTTACTTCAGCTTTCTCATTCATAAAATGGGGATGATAACAATAGTATCTACCTTTCAGGGTTATTGTGAGGAATAAATGAAATAATATTTGTAAAGAGCCTGGCAAATAATAGATGCTAAATAAATGCAGGTTGTTACTATAGTAATGCCTCTTAGTGATGTTTTTTCCTTTCAGAATGTAATCTCGCTGAGCAAGATGAACAGAACTAGAAGAACATTGTACACCCTAACAGCAACATGGGGGGTGATGATCAACCTTAATGGACTGGCTTATTCCATTAGTGCAACAATCAGGCACAATTTTGGGTTATCTGCGATGAAGAATACCATCTGTATCCAGAGAAAGAATTGTAAGAGTTTAAACAAAAACCAATGACTATTACCTTTAATTAAAAAAGAAACACCTGTTATCTTATGTAATTTTGCTATCTCATACTTTTTTTCCCCTTAAGGATATGATTTCTCTCTCATCACATTCAACTTAGAACAATGTATACCAATGTAAAGACTAACAGACTGCCTTCTGTGGGGGGGAGGGAAGCAAGATTAGGGGGAAAGTTGTAAAATTCGAAATAAATAAATTAGAATGTAATCTCTTTGAGGGTAAGCTTTCTTTTTTTTGTTTTTAACTTATATTTATATTCCCAGTTTATAAGGCAGTATCTGGCTCAAAAACAAAATACTTGTTAATTTGGCTCACTATTGCCAATGAAATGAACTTCTCATTCTGACATTTGAAACTCTGCAATCTGCTTACAAACCCATCTTTCCAGTCTTACTTCAAGTGGTCTTCTAGATGTTCCTGAATTCTATATGTCATTCCTATTATTTTTCCCTTCATGTAGACTAGTCCCATACATCAAAAGATAGCCATCATCTATGTCTCTAATAAGTTAGTATCTTGAACTTGAAGGCAGGAAAACCTAAGTTAAAAATCCATTCTTCAGCACATATTAGTTGTTTGACCATGATCAAATAATTTAACCTTTCTGAAGTTTAGCTTCTTAATTTGTAAAGGAGGCATACTAATACTTATATTACTTACTTCATGGGCTTCTCATGAGGCTTGTAAACATCTTTGCACATCTGTCAATGAATCAATTAACAGACGCTTAAAAAGAACCTATGGCACTATAGCAGGTATTGGGGATATCATACCTTTAAGATGTAAGCATATATTCTATTAGAGGGAAATAACATAAGTGAATATACAAAATGCACTAAAATATTTAAGTTGATGCTTATTTTAACTTTAAAATACCTATGTTGATGATCTCATCAATTCAACAATCCCTCAAATCATACAAAATACCATCCATCCATGCCTGTCCAGCTCACATGACTTTTGTACATTCGAATTCACAAATTCAAGTGGTGAAGACTGGTGGGAGGGAAGGTGGTGTCAACTTAATATGCTGCAGACCTTTCTTGCTTTCCTTGAACATCATGAAAGTAGTCCACATGGTATCCCTTCTAAAAATTTACCACTTAAAAGATAGTCTGGTCATCCCATCATATAATTTCTTGATGGCTGGCATTTTTGCTCCCAAGTCTTCCATTATTATATTTTTGTAGTATGCTCAAACCTGCTACTCCTTTCTCACATCCCTATTATAAACTTTTGTATTTTATTTTATGCATTTTATTTTTTTATTTAGTTTTTTGCAAGGCAATGGGGTTAAGTGGCTTGCCCAAGGCCACATAACTAGGTAATTATTAAGTGTCTGAGATCAGATTTGAATTCAGATACCCCTGACTCCAGAGCCGGTGCTCTATCCACTGTACCATCTAGCCATCCCTATTTTATGCATTTTAAAGCAATCTGAGGACAGGTCTATACACAAGTTTTATCAGATTGTTTACATAAGAAAGGTTAAGAACCCCTAATAGAAGCTTTTTTAAAAAGTTTCTTTTTTTCCCTAATTATGTGTAAAAACAATTTTTAACATTTTTTAAACTACTTTCCTTTCTATTGTCTTTTGTGTGATACTCATTTTTAGTTCTTTGAGAGTAATAATATTCCAGGTCTTTCTGTCCCATAGCAACATTGATAGAATGATAGCACCAAAAAGATAGACATTTGCTTTCTTGGAAGACGGGGAACCAATAGAAAGAATATGGAAATCAGCTTCCTCTTTACTTCCTGTACAGATACTGCTATAGATACATTCTGCTGGACAAGCTACATAAAGTAGTTGTCTGTGTTGTGTGTGTGTGTGTGTGTGTGTGTGTGTGTGTGTGTGTGCGCGCGCACGTGCGCACAAAATGTATATATAGAATTCTGGAGAAGAGGTCTTCTACTACTTAGTATTTTCTATGTTGATAAGTACTTTTTTGAGCAATTTCAGATCTCTTCCAGAGACATTATAAAGCCTTTATAGCCTATAGAAGTGCTGCACTGTTCTAGGATTTGATGAAATGAGAAAAATGTCATCTAAAAACAGAAACAGATAAGGATCTCACCAACCTCAGGGTTTATTCTTGGCTTTCACCATAACAGTACTCAATGCCTTTGATGAATATACATCTACCTTTTTATATACTAAATGATATTTTGTAATATATGGTTATTAAACAAGGCTATTTCTGTTTTATCTTTCAAGAAATCTTGAATGGTTTTTGATGAGTAGATGGAACTTTTTGATATACAGATGAATGAATGAATGAATGAAAAGCATTTGGCAAATGTTCACTAATGTCAAGTAGAGGGATAAGTTTTTGGGATAAAAATACAAAAGATAGTCCCTGTCCTCAAGTCATATTCTAATGGGAGAGAGAACACATAAAGGGGAGTGTTGGGAACTTAAATATGCACATAGTGTGCTTTGCTCTGCATTCAGACTCCATAGGGAGTTATGATATAGGAATTATGGTATAGGAAGTTACACAGATAATGAGTGGAGTCTTAAAGGGCTACATAAGCATACTCTTTTGAATAGCAAAGTCAATAATGATTTGATTATGACCCTAGAACTAGAAAGGGGCCTAGTATATGTGTAGAGTTACAGGGAAAGTGCAGATTACAGGAATGGGGGCCTATAGAGGCAGAAGAGTAAATATCCAAGGAGTAAAATGAAGCATGAATAGAGAGAGCTTAGATACAATAAGTCATATAAAGTATTATATGTTCAATCAGGATAGTAGGTGCCCATAGTAGAAATTTCGGACTTAAAAATGTAAGTGGAATAAAGGAATAAATAAGGGTATAGATCAAAAATCAGAGAATATGATTTTGGAATAGATTGGAAGGGAAGAACATTAAGAAAAAGAACAAGAGAAAAATAAACTTCTTAAGAAAAGGGGCAGACAAAGGGCAATAAAACTACTAATCCAGCAATACCACAACTATATCCCAAAGAGATCATAAAAAAAGGGAGAAAGACCCACATGTACAAAAAATATTAATAGCAGCTCTCTTTGTTATGGCAAAAATTGGAAACTGGAGGGATATACATCAATTGGGGGATGGTTTAACAAGTTATAGTATATGAATGTTATAGAGTACTGCTTTTCTATAAGAAATCTATAAGGCTGGACTTTAGAAAAGCCTGGAAAGACTTGCATGAACTGATGCTTAGTGAAATGAGCAGAACCAGAAGAACACTGTACACATTAACAGCAATAGTGTGAGATGATCAACTATGATGGATTCTGGTTCACTTTGCAATTTAGTGATCAGGGACAATCAATCCTCTTTTGGAAAATGTCATTCACATCCAGAAAAGAAACTAGGGAGTTTGAATGCATAGCAAAACACATTATATTCACATCTAAGCTACATCTTTAATGTGATTTATTTCTCTTTCATAATTTTTCCCCTAGTTTTAAGGGAACTAAGATGACTAATATGGAAATATGTCAAACTGATTGTACCATATACAACCTATATCAGATTATTTGCTGCCAAGGGGAGAGGGAGGGAAGGGAAAATGATAAAAAATGTGGAACTGAAAAGTTTGCAAAAGAATGAATGTTCAAAACTATCTTTGCATGTAATTGGAAAAAAAATAAAACAGAAGCTTTATTGGGAAAAAAAGAAAAGGGGCAGAAAAAAGGGAACTAATAAACATAAGGAAGGAGAGGGAAGGAGAAAAGGAGAAAAAGGAAAGAGATAGATAATTAAATAAAAGTATATAAATAAACCAGACCCTAATACTAAAAAAAAATATTTGTTAAGCCCAAAGACCCTTGGTATTGGAGAAAGGACTCATTATTTGACAAAGATGATGAGAAAACTGGCAATTTTAGTAGAAATTAAATTTAGACCAGTATCTCTTAGTCTAAGCCAAGCTTAAAATGAAAATATTATTTAAATATACTCATATCATATACAAATTAGAGGATCAAGGAAGAAACTACCTTTCAGATCTATGGATAGGGAAATTTTATAATTAACCATTAGATCATATAAAATAAGGTATATTATTTTGATTATATAAAATTAAAAAACTTTTGTGTAAACAAATGCAATGTAGTGAAAATTAGTAGGAAAACACAACTAAGGAAAATATTTACAAAAAGTTTTTATGATAAAGGTCTCATTTCCAAATAGATTAAATATATGTAGATACATACACATACATACATGCATACACATAAAGATTTGATTCAAATTAATAAGAATAAGAACCATTCCCCAACAAATAAATGGTCAAAGGATATGAATGGGCAATGTATTTAAAATGCATGAAGACATATATTTTTGAACATGGTGAAGGTGGGAATTTGTTTTGCCATAGATATTTATTGTGGGATTTGTTTTTGTTTCTGTTTGCTCAGTAGGAAGAAATAGAAAGAGGTCTCATCAGTTAAAAAAAATCTTCTTGAAAACAAAATTAAAGATGCAAGTGGAAGAAAACATGAATCTACTTTATATAAAGTTTAGTGTAAATGGATGAAACAATCCCACAGAATGAAATGAAAGTAGAAGAATGGATAGAAAAGAAAAAAAACTATTCAAAATTTGTTACAAGAAGCATATCTAAAAATGAAGACACACAACATCAAAGTGAGAGTTTGGGATTAAATTTACTATAATTCAAGTAAATCTTAAAAAATAGGAACTGCAATCATGCAATCTTTTTTTATAAAAATAAAAATAAAAATCCATGGCATCAATCAAGATAAAGAAGGAAATTATAATATGCTAAAAAGAACTACATAAAACAAAGCAATATCAATATTAAACTTACATGTTCTAAATGAAATATCATCTAAATTCAAAATGGAAAAACCAATTGAAATATAAAAAGACATAGATATTAACAATATTAATGGAAGACTTAATGTTCCTCTCTTATATCTGGACAAATCTAATAGAAAGATAAGCATAAGGGAAAATATAGAAGTGAACAAACTGTTGATAAATTTAGAGCTAAAATGTTTATATAATCTTTTGAAAGTAAACATTAAAGAATATACATATTTTAAAACACCACATGTCACTTTTTCAAAAATAGACCATACGTTAGGGCACAAACAAATTGCAAACAAATGTAAAACAAAAGCAGAAATACTAGGGATTTCCTTTATAGACTATAACATAATAAAAATAGCATTCAAAACAGGGAGCACAAGGGAAAGAAGCAGATCTTAAAAGCAAAATCTGAAAACACTTGAGGGAATATGAAAACAAATCATAAAATCAATTATAAACCATGAAAGAAAATAATTATGACTAAATGACATAGCAAATTGCTGGACTTGAAATCATCCTTAGAAAAAAACACTATATCATTAAAAATATACATTTACAAAATAGAAAAAGATGATCAATAAACTGAAAATGCTGTAAATAAAAAAAATTGTAAGAAGGATAAGATAGCAAAAACAAGATCTTCAGAGACTAAAAGACAGACTTTGAAAGGGAAAGAAGGCCATCAGATGCTTTGCTTCTTTATTTCCACTCAAGAAAGGGTGGAGGTGGAGCAGCTAGGTGGTACAGTGGATAGAGCACCCACCCTGGAGTCAGTTCAAATCTGGCCTGAGACACTTAATAATTGGCTAGCTGTGGGTCAGCTGTGGCTGACCTTGGGCAAGTCACTCTTAATCCATTGCCTTAAAATAAATAGCTAGCTAGCTAGCTAGCTAGCTAGCTAGATAGATAGATTAAACAAACAAACAAATAAATAGATAAATGAATAAATAAACAAACAAATAAATAAACATGTAAACAACCTAATAAATAAATAAATGAACAAATAGATAAATAAATAAATAAATAAGAAAGGGTAGAGGCATGAATAACCGAATTCTATATGATGAGTTCAGGAAGATAATGAACATATTTCCAGGGCAAAGATTATAATCAGAACTTTGTCCCTAACCATTCATTTACGAAAGAATCTCAAAAGAATTTAGGTGGTGAAAATGATTGAAGCGAATCTAATCACACTAAAGAAACATGGAATAATATAAGGAGGGAAAGGGGTTTTGAGCCAAGAATTTTTCCAAAATTGAGGCAAAACTTCTCTCATTTACTCCTTGGAGATGACAACCAATCTTCTAGTCCCACAGTACTCAAAAGAGAAGAAGCTCTGCTAGTCCTAAACTAAGAGTCCTTAGCTTAATTAAAGAAGTTTTAAGGAAATTTAGATGAAAAAAACAAGTACTTACCCTCTTGTTCCCCAAGAAGTGGTTGAAGGTAAAAAGCAAAACAAAACAAAAACTGCAGCTGCCCATCAAAGCACAAGCCCAGGAGGTCAGTAGATGAATCTGTCTAACAGAGAACTGTGATCTGAGAAGAATCCAGAGTTTTAAGCAATCTCTTTAGTCCAGGCTGACAGAAGCTATCCAAAGGCAGGGAAGCCCACCCTGCACTGTCTGCAGATGCTCAGCATTGTCCCATCAAGAAGTTGCTGCTTGTCATAATCCTACAGCAGCATAATCTGGTGAAGAGCCAGCATAGCATCAGACCAGCAATTCATGAACCCATTTGGTGAAGATGCTGCAGCCTAGGAGAATTAAACTCAGCTGATACTGAGGTTATGCAAAAAAATATTATTCTTTTGAAGGGGTGGAGCTGTAGATGGAACACTGGCTGGAGCACTGGCCTTAGAGTCAGGGGGATGGGAATTCGAATCCAGACTCAGACACTTAACACTTACTAGCTGTGTGACCTTGGCCAAGTCACTTAACCCTGATTGGCCAGCATCCAGGGTCATCTCCAGTCATCCTGATTCATAAGTGGCCTCTAGACCCAGATGGCTCTGTAGGAGAAAGTGGGATTGGTGACCTACACTGCATCCCTTCACTCAAATCCAATTCATGTGCCTGTCATGGCATCACCTCCCTGATGTCATGGTCTTCTTCAGGATTGGAGGACAAACATTATTAAGTCAATTATACAATGGGGTGGCTCATAGTAAACTTCATGAAGACTTTTGCAAAGAGACAAGACATCAATGCATCATAATTCTTATACTTTAATTTCAAGTCCACTTTTATCCTATCCCCTACTTTAGGATGTACATATCTGTTTGTTACTTGTCTCCTCGATTTGATTTGTGAGCTCCTTGAGGGCAGGAACTGTCTTTGCTTCTCTTGGTACTCCCAATGCCTACCACAGTGTATGGCATATAGTAAATGTTTAATACATATTTATTGATTGATTCCAAAGCATTGACCATAGAGTCTGGCACATAGCAGATGATCTACAAATACCTCTTTCCCTCCCTCTATCTGTGTCTCAATTTCCTCATCTATAAGAAGAAGGAGGTTGAGTTTTATTACCTTAAAGGAACCTTACTAGACTTTAAATCTTTGATTCTTTAAATGGCAGAGGTGAATTTTGAACTCAGATGTTCTTGATTGTAAGCCTAATATATTATTCTCATTTTAGAATTCTTTTTTTTTTTGCAAGGCAATGGGGTTAAGTGGCTTGTCCAAGTCCACACAGCTAGGTAATTATTAAGTGTCTGAGGCCGGATTTGAACTCAGCGAGTTCTGACTCCAGGGCTGGTGCTCTATCCACTGTGCCACCTAGCTGCCCCTATTACTCTCATTTTAGAATAATTGCAAGGGTGGTAAATTCATTTGCTTCCTTTTAACTATTAGTTATTTTAAATTATCTCATAATTAACATGGTATAATAGCTTACCCAATGTGGGAGTAAAAAATACTCCAGAATTCTGACATGAAATTTAAACATATCATTTTTTAAAAACTGAATCATATTTCTTCTCTTTTTCTTCTAGAAAAGCAAAATAAAACAAAAACCCTCCAGGAAATCCATGAAAAAGAAATTAGATTTTAAGTTCAATGAAATCTTGATATATGTTAAGTTCAAATTGATTCACACAAATCCCCTTCATTATTTGACTGACTTGGTTTGTCAGTCAAAAAAAAACCCAAAACAAAAAATCCTCATTGTAATTATTGTTTGATTAGGCTATCAAAGTGACCAAATCATTTCAAATGCTTCTTTGATCAATTTGATTACTTTTCCAAATTGATGATCAGTAAAACCCTATCCCCTACTCCATCTTAAATATATAAAGTGTGACACCCCTTTTTATTCTACTCTTTCCCAAAGTTTTCCAAAGCTGCAAAGTATTGCACCTTTCATTCCTCTTTTATACAGTCAATTCATTCATACATTTCTTTCTCCTTAGGTTGACTTTGTCACTGTTCTGGTTGATGATTATTAGCCTTGATTTTACCATTTTTCATTTTCATTTCTGTCTAAATGAACAAACTGTTGGTTTATGCCTTCAAGTTTTTGTCTAACCTCTTACTCCAATCAATACTTACATGATTTATCCAATATTTCTCTGTCCAACAAATTACCTCCCAGATATATATAGGCACATTCATGTCAAAACTACTATTCCTTTAGAGCAACTCAGTATGAATCAACTTGCTTTTTAAATATAGGTTTTGACTAAAAAGAACTTCATTTCTTCAAATTTTTTAACTTTCCTTAAGAAAGCAAATCAAAATATAGAATCTCTGATGGTTGAAATTTCTGGATTCAAGTTTCCTGTGCACCAAAATTTTCTCTCAAACATTTTAGAGTTCATCAGTAAGTAACAACCTGTGAAGGCCACTGTAGTAGTTCCTTTGGTCAGAGACTAATTGTTTTCCTCAGGGCCAGCACAATATCTAGTATATATGATTAATACATTCATATTGACTGCCCTTTCCTATATAAATGTAGTGAGCATGACTGTCAGATTTTATTTCTTATAATGCAAAGGCTGGCCACAGCATAGCGCTATCAGTAGGTGAGGACTGATTGGTAGGCAGCGCTTTATGAAAGAGGTTTTAAAAGCAAGGTTACTGAATTCTCAGTGTTATATGAGCAGGCACAAGAGAAGCAAATAGGAGGATTGTGGTAGATTGGGGGAGGGGACACAAAAAGAGTATAAGAAGTAATATGGTGGGGCGGCTAGGTGGCGCAGTGGATAGAGCACCAGCCCTGGAGTCAAGAGGACCTGAGTTCACATCTGGCCTCAGACACTTAATAATTACCTGGCTATGTGACCTTGGACAAGTCATTTAACCCCATAGCCTTGCAAAAACAGAAAAAAAAAGTTAAATAGAAGAATTACCATATTTTCCTATGTATAAGACACTTTTTAAAAACTTTGGGGTCTAAAAACAGGGAGCATTTTATTCAGTGGTTATAGAGTTTTTATTTGTATTTCCTACTTTTTTTCACACTTGTCTCTCATTCTTTCTCATTTATTACCAGTATTGATTGGAGTAAGAGGTTGGACAAAAACTTGAAGGCATAAACCAACAGTTTGTTCATTTAGACAGAAATGAAAATGAAAAATGGTAAAATCAAGGCTAATAATCATCAACCAGAACAGTGACAAAGTCAACCTAAGGAGAAAGAAATGTATGAATGAATTGACTGTATAAAAGAGGAATGAAAGGTGCAATACTTTGCAGCTTTGGAAAACTTTGGGAAAGAGTAGAATAAAAAGGGGTGTCACACTTTATATATTTAAGATGGAGTAGGGGATAGGGTTTTACTGATCATCAATTTGGAACAACTTGCCATGTTCTGCCCAGAAATGGCTCAGAAAAGATTTACATACAATGCTGAATTCAAGTTCAAAGTGTCAGTCTGGTTCTCTTCTAAATAAGAAAACAATTCGACCGGCTACAGGAAGAAGAAACCTTAATGAAAACACCACAGCAGAAGAAGGCCAAATGGCCTGAGTTAGAGAGGGAATTGAAGAGATGGATTCAAGAGCAAAGGGCCATTGGAACTTCTGTGCCTGCAAAGATGGTTCAGCGGGAGGCAAGAAGAATTGCTGATGAAAAAGAAGTGACTGATTTCAAAGGAGGACAATTTTGGTACTTCAGGTTCATGAAACAGAATGGACTAAGCCTGTGTCCAAGCACCAGACTTGCCCAGGGAGTGCTTGTGGTCAACCTCAGACCAGAGCACAGGCAGGAGAGCATCAGAACCTCTCCTAAGACAGTGATTTATCATCAAATGCAGATGAGGACAAGATAATGGATGGGAGTTTTGACAGTGATGAGGAATTGTATGAATTTTATGATAAATAAAACATTTCCAACCCCCAAATTAGGGTTGGTCTTATACATGAGAGTGTCTTATACATGGGGAATATGGTAATATGGCCATGATACTTCCAGACCTGGAGGTTACAATTACATCTTGATAATTCTTGTTGATGTTTAGTCATTTGGTTCAATTTTTCATGACCTCATGGGCAGTGGTTTGTCATTTCCTTCTTTGGTGGATTAAGGAAAACAGAGGTTAAATAATTTGCCTAGTCACATAGCTAGAGCATTTGTCTGAGGCTAAATTTGAATTAAGGTCTTTCTAACTACAGACTCAGTTCTCTGTCCATTGAATCACTTAACTACCTCCCTTTCAACTCCAGTTTGTAAAAGCCTATCCTAAAATTTCAAATATTCACTAACCTGCTCACCAAGATACCTTCCCCTCCATAACTAAACTTCAGAGTACGGATGACAATACACCCTAAATGTTTACTAAAGGGATCATAAATTCTGAAGTATACCCTTCTATCACTATTCCAGGTAATCAAGAAGATAAGAGAAATGGATTATAAGCAGGTAGCTAGGTGCTACAGTAGATGAAGTGCTAGGACTGAAGTCAAAAATGTCTAAGTTATAAGCTGACTTCAGCTATTTACTGCCATGTGACCCTTGGTAAGTCACTTAACTTCACTTTCATCAGTTATAGCTTGGGGTTACCTATCTCAGTATTATTGTAAGAATCTAATGAGAAGTGTGTAAAGTGCTTTAAAAAGTTTGACACAAAGCTTATTCTTTTCCCTTTTAAGCCTATAGAAGTAGAGGATATCACATCTATTTGCATATGACTATAGAGAAATGCTTTTATTACTTGTCTCTTTCTTGTTTTTTCTTTTTTACTGTTTATATCTTAATTAAATGTGTTTGCAATTGGTTTTATATATCTGAGAGTGTGTGGGTTTGTGGAGTGTTGTATTGTCCATGTAGACTATGTATTTCCACATGGATCTGTCATGATGTGATTTGTAAGGAGGAAAGACTAGATATTTCTAAAGTTCCCCCCCCCCCACTCCATCATCTACATGCTTTTCCAAGGGGAACTTGATTTCTTTCAGAGGGGAAGCAGGATGTTGGGGCCAGAGGCTAGACATTGCTCTCCACAGAGAGAGAAGGTAACAGGCTGGAATTATATCCATCTGCTCCCTTAAATATTTTTAGTTTAATGGAAATAACTTTTAGCTTCAACTTCTTTGGCTTTAAACTTCTACTGAACATTATCTCTTAAAGCAGAAGTACCCTGAGTAAATATCCAAGGAAATGGAGGTTTTGAATGTGGATATGTTGGGTTTTTTTTTTTTTACCCTTCTTAGGTGTTTGAAAAAGGGGGAGAGAGAGATATGATTACAGTAGGATCTAGAGAAGTTATATTTTGTTTTTAAATGATAGGGGAGACAGGTATGCTTTTAGGCAATAGAGAAGAAAGCAGTAGAGTCAGAGGTTGAAAATTCAAGACAGAGTGAGGATGATTGAAATAGCAGTGTTCTGGAAGAGATTGTAAGGATGAGATCCACGGGGTATGTAAATGGGTTGACCTTGGCAAGGGAAGGCTCACCTTATTGTTAAAAAAAATGGGAAATGAAGAAATTGTAGAGAATGATGTGAAGGAGTTTTGAAATGAAGAGAAAGGGAAAAAGGAATTCATATGGTCTCAATTGTTTCAGGAAAATAAGAGTTAAGATTCTCAGAAGAGAGAGACAAAAGAGAAAGTATTACAGGTTTAAGGATAGGTGGAAAGCCATGGAATAGCTGCTATGGGAAGTGATGGGGAGAATCACTTGGTGGGGCAACTAGGGTGGCACAGTAGATAGAGCACTGGCACTGGAGTGAGGAGGACCTGAGTTCATATTCAGCTTCAGATTTGTAACATTTACTTAACTATGTGAACTTGGGCAAGTCACTTAACCCCATTGCCTTGCCAAAAAAAAAAAAAGAGAGAAAAGAGAATCAATTAGGGAAAAATAAAAGATTTACCTTGCTGCAGTGAGGCCCTAGTAGATATTGAGTAATATGAATTTATAATGTATCCAGTCAGCATTATTGTGTGTGACTTCCTCCAAATTCATTTAGGAGTATGTGAGAAGTGTTGAAAGAGAAGGTGGAAGTACTTCAGAATTGAAGTTTGGCAAGAGATGAATAGAAATTGTGTTAGAAGACAAAGGAATTGAAAGTAGAGGACACTTCCGGCCAAGATGGTAGAGAGAAGACAGGCACAGTTCTAAAGTCTCCTGATCTTTCCCCATCTATCATATGAAACAAATCTCTTAAAAGAAATCCAACCCACAAAACCCACAAAGAAAAGCCAGGAGAAAGAACATCTACCTCAGGCTTTGTCTCCCCCAGCAGCACTGGACAAATTTGGGCTGGTGAGTCTGGGCTCAGAGGGAGAATCAGCCTCGGATAAACCAGATTAACAGCTGAATTGGAACCAGGAGTCTGAGGGCCTGAGAGTTGGACCTGCTGGATCAGCAGTGGGACTAGATTGTAGGAGCTTGAGTCAACTAGGGAGCAGAGGTGCTGGTGTTGGTGCTGTCCCCCGGGAGCTTGTGGACAGAGCTGGGGGGAGTGTTCCAGTGCAGGAGAGCTGCGGACACCATCCTTGGGCTCCTCTGGTCTTAGGAACTCTGAGTCCATGCCTCCAATACAGCTCAGACCTCTTCCCTGAACAAACAATTGCAGACTACTTCTGATTCAGGCTGAGGTGTGTGAGCAGAAGAACCAGCCCAGCTGAGGAATGACCTCAGGCCAGGGCAAAGCACCACCATTGATTGAAGGCAAAAGAATTCAATAGCTCCAACTCTCTCCAAAGGGAGAAGGCCTCAACCAAGGTCACAGACACTCCAGAGAAAGAAACCAGAACCTCCTACTGGCCAGCCAGAGAAATTGCACTCAGTGAATAAAGCCTTTAGTGAATCCCAAGCCCCTGTGAACCAGCCCCTCCCCAACTCAAGTTCTTAGCAAAATGAAGAAGGATCAGCGGAAAGGTGGATCCATAGAAAAATTCTTGGAAGGGAAAGACCCTAACTCAGAAAGACCTAGAACATCTGAGGAGAATACGATCTGGTCTTCAGCACAGAAAGACTTCCTTGAAGAAATAAGGAATGAGCTTAAAAATTTGGGAGAGACAATTAATGCCTTGCAACAAGAAAACAAATTCTTAGAAAGTACAATTGGACAAATAGAAAAAGAGACTAAATCTCTCAGATCATCAATTGGACAATTACAAAATGAGAATAAATCTCCCACATCATCAATTGGACAAATACAAAATGAGAATAATTCTCTCAGATCCTCAATTGGGCAAATGCAAAAAGAAAATAATTCTCTCAAAACCTCAATTGATCAAATGGAAAGCTCTTTCAAAAGTAGAATTGACCAATTGGAAAAGGAGTTGCAAAAGGTTAATGAAGAAAATTTCTCCCCCCAAAAAAGAATGGAGTCTACAGAAATTAATGACTCCATGAGACAGCAAGAGTCAGTTAAACAAAATAAAAAATAGAAAAAAATAGAAGAAAATATAAAATACCTCATCAACAAAACCACTGACCTCAAGAATAGATTGAGAAGGGGCAACCTGAAAATTATAGGACTTCCTGAAAATATTGAAGAGAAAAAAAAAGCCTGGACTTAATATTACAGGATCTAGTGATAGAAAACTGCCCTGATATCATGGAACCAGAGGGCAAAGTAGTTATTGAAAGAATACATTGATCCCCTCCAGAAAAATATCCTAAAATGAAAACACCAAGGAATGTTGTGGCCAAATTCCAGAACTATCAGATAAAGAGAAAATCCTGAAAGCAGCCAGAAAGAAACAATTTAAATATCAAGGCACCACAGTAAGGATCACACAGGACCTGGCTGCATCAACATTAAGGGATCGAAGGGCCTGGAATGAGATATTTCAAAGAGCAAGGGAGCTTGGAATGCAGCCAAGAATCTACTTTCCTGCAAAGCTGAACCTTCTCTTCCAAGGAAAAAGATGGACATTTAATGAAATGGAAGAATTCCAAAAATTCCTGATGAAAAGACCAGAGCTAAATAGAAAATCTGGACATCAAACAGGAGGTTCAAGAGACACATGAAAAGGTAAAAAAAAAAAGAGGGGGGGTGGTAAAAAGAAAAAAAAAACTGCTATCCAGTAAGTTGAAACTGGCTATATCCCAGCATGGGGAAAAAATTCTCATAAATCTTGAGAATTGTAACTCTAACAGCGAGAATACACCTAGCCAGAAATGATGGACATTCATGATCTATCCATGAGACTGATATCTAAAGAGATTTAATTGGCTTTAACCCCATTTGGGAGAAAGACTCTAATAACTCTCAAGAATCTTAACTCTATTCGATAGAATATACTGAACTAGAAGTGACAGACACTCAGAATTTTCTATGACTTAGATAGAATGATCTAAAAACACTACCTCCTTAAAAAGAGGGACAGAAAAGAGATGGGAAGAGGGAAGGGATTGAATGGGGTAAATCTCATTACACTAAGAGGTACAAAAAACCTATGGTAATAGAGGGGAAGAACGGAGCACATGAGAAACACCTGAATCTTCTTCTCATCAGATTTGGCTTAAGGTCAACCTACACATACTCAGTTAACTTATAAAACATCTAACTTTTCAAGTATTAAAAGGGGAAAAGGGGAGGGGGGATGGAGAAAGGGAAGGGGAGTGGGGGAAAAGGCAAATAACAAAAGGAAGGGAAAAGGGGAAAAAGGGAAAGGAGAAAAAAAGGGGAGGGGTGAGGGTACGGGGAGGGAAGTAAGATTGGGGGAAAGTTGTAAAACTCAAATAATATCTTTGATAAAAATAAATTTAAAAAAAAGAAAGTAGAGTACAGTTAGGCTAAGTCTAAATATGAGACCGATGAAGACAGATAGATGGGGATAGTCAGATAAAGTACCAAAGAATGGAGGGGTAATGAGACATAGTCTAGTTTTTCTATATTTGGACTATAGCTGTTATTTCCTTGGTACTCCAGATGAGAAAATCCTCAACCAATCTTATCACACCTCTTACACAATATATTTTAATATTAGAGAGTTCTCTGGAGAACCAGAGGGGTAAAGTCACTTGTCTATGATTACAGTCAATATATGACACAGGTGGAATTTGAACATGTCTTCCTGCTTACAAAGCTAACTCTATCCACTCTCGTGCTTTTCTTCTCTGAATCAAGATGAGAAAATTCACAGAATTTTTTTACTTCATTTTCAGAAGGCTTTCTAAGGTTATTTAGGTATTTTTTCATATAATTTGTATATTTCTCTCTTGTATATGAAAATGAAATCATTTTTCACCTATGTACTTTAGTAAAAAATATGGATGGACACATAATAAGACTGAAAGAGGTGTTGACCAAGGTTTTTGCTAGCGTTGCTTTGCCCTACTCTTCCCAACTTTTATTTGCATCAAGGTTGGTCTCCCAGGGTGTGTTGCTATCCTTGAGGTTCCACCCTTCTGAAACTATAGTCTGGTGGTTTTACCATTAACAAGTAGCCAATATACACAAGTATTTCTTAATAAAAGGATTTAGTAAGATGACATCTTAAGGATAGCAAATATAAAGCATCCCTTCCTCCATAAACCTAGGGTGCACATTCCCTCAAATGAATGCAATCCTATTTGGAAATGGCAGGCACACATTTAGAATAAAATACTCATAAAGCACATATAGAGGAAACACATATAGCCAAAGCATCCTGTGAACCTCAGTATCCTTTTTTTTTAAAGTCCTATGCTGCTTCTTATTAAGGCATCATGTCTATTGGACATCTTGCTTACTAATAGCTATTCCTCTCCACAGCTTCTCTCTTGATTAACAAATTTAACTCTCTCCAGTTCAAAGTTGGTTCTTTTTTTATTGTCACAGGACCTTATTCTCAAAATTGTTTCTTTCTTCAAGTGAATGGTACCTCCCTTTGTATTGATCATAACTTATCTGGAATATGACACTCAACTTCCTCAACTATGTTGCAAACTCTCTTAAATTGATTCTCCAACTAATGGTGGATGAAATTTCTCCTTCTGGGTAAAGTAGCTCCTAGAGAGGGGAAGAAGAGAGAAATCCCCTGCTATTCCTTGAGGGAGGGGGGTTTCTCCTACAGAAAACTCCTGGCCTGTATTTACCTGAACTGCTGATTTGCCTCTGGCCTTAGCTGTTTAAAGCCCTGCAAAGACATTCTTTTCTCTTTTTTTTTTTGACCTCATAATGAGGTTGCTTCCTTACTTAGATCAGAGAAAGGTGTTTATATTTCATAAAGGGATCACAGGATGTCAACACCTTATTAGCACATTAACACCTCATTACCTCTGCTCTTAGTGACTACATCAACTTTAGAAAGGGAATTTCTCTAACTCTAATAATAACTGCTATATCTTAGACTTCTGAAAGTTTCTGTCAGTTTCGGCTCTTTCCCAGATAAAAGTAGGAAGGTAAGGGGGTCTATAATCTAGTGGGAATTGCTAAAGAAAGTTAGTTAAGAATTTTGAATCATAACTTCTATTTTTAAAGATTAACCCTCTCCAATTCCTGCTTTTGTATTCTATTATTTCATATGCTCCAAAAGGAGATCATATATCAGACATTCATAGTAGCATTTTTTGTGACATCAAAAAAACTAGAAATAAAGTAGGTGCTGTTGATTGAAGAAGAAAGGTTGAACAAAGTGAACTGTCATAGATAATAGATTGTGATTTTGCCACAAGAAAAGGGAGGTATTAGGATACAATAGATGGACCATAGAACCTGAAGGATCCATGCTCAAGTTCTACTTAAGTCAGATAATGGCTCTCTGACCCTGGCATATCACTTGATCTCTCAGCCTGGCAACTCTAAGATTTAAGCCATAGAGCAGGTGGCAATCTTTATTAGATACAATTAGGTGTAATAGTGAACAAGAAAACTGGAAGTGGAATCAGGAAGACCTGAGTTCAAATTCAGACTCAGCCACTTGTCTGTTATGTGACCCCCTATAAAAGACATTTGACTTCTATGTTCTTCAGTTTCCTCATCTGTAACATGGGGATAATAATAAAATCAAAGTCCAGTATTGCTGTAAAGACAAAATGAAAATTTCATTTAAATTTTTATTTAAAATGAGAACATTTGTATAGTTATATTCAGGGAAGGAATGGATGGAGAGAGAATGGAAAGAAGGAAGAGAGGGAGGGAGAAAAGGATGGAGGAAAGAAGGAAGGAAGAGAGGGTAAGAAGAAAAGAAGAAAGGAGAAGAAAATTCTGAGAAATTTGGAGAGACTTCTACAAACAAGAGAGAGGGAAGAAGAAAAAAAGCAAGGAAAAAGAGGGAGGAAGAATTCTGAGAAATTTGGGGATACTTCTACATACAAGCTGCTTGCAGGTGAAAATAATTTTTACCAGAAAATAAACCACAAACAATGACCGTATTAATGTAAAGGAAAGCAATTCAGAAAGATACTAGAACTAAAATCAATGCAATGGCCAAGGTTGACTACAAAAGACTGATAATCAAACACTTTGCCTTTCCCCCAGTAAAAATGAGAGAGATCACTGATATAGAATTAAGACTGTACTCTATTAAGAGAGGAGAAATTATTGGGAAATGTCAGTATATAAAAAAAGAACATGAATTTAAAAAACCACATTTTCCCTAGATTATCTGATCTAAATCTTGGGAATATAAATATTGTGCACATTCATTACAACTTCACTGTAATTCTTTTTTAAAAAATATTTATTTTTTAGCATCACAGAAAGCACAAATTCACAAGGCATACTTCCTGGAAACAAGTAAAATAATAATAAATAGAAAAATATAAATAATTATACATATATCGGTTTTTAAAAAGAAAGGAAGATTGTATCACTGTATTATCTATTTGAGTTTTTCTGATATTTGTTATCTTTATAAAATTGGGTTTTTTAATTAACAGAAATCTATTTCTTCTTCCCAGTCCCCTCTCTCAATTTTAATTCTAATAATAAAAATCTAATAAGCATATATATGCAACATTGACATTATCTAAACTTGTTTCTCAACTTTACACAATATATAGAATACACTGGCAATACCACATGACCACATTCATCAATGCATTTATTTGATCTGAGTCACTTAATATTGTTATTAAAAAAGAATGTGTTATTATTAGTTCAAATACTATTTTTTTCTGGAAACAACTCAAAACCATTCTGTTTGGCTACTTGAGGAAAAAATACTTTGTACAAATATTTCTTTTTGTGATAGCTAAGAATTAGAAATCAAAGTGATGCTTATCAACTGGGGAATGAGTAAACAAGTTGTGGCACAGGAACTTTATTGTGCTAGAAGAAATGACAAGCAAGAATGTTCTCAGAACAACCTAAAAAGTCTTAAATGAACTGATGAAAAATGAAGTGAATAAAACCAGGAGAACATTGTAATAGCAATATTTTTTGATGAAGAGCTATTAATGACTTAGTTATTTTCAGCAATACAATGCTCCAAGCCAATCCCAAAGGACTCCAGAGGAGGAATTGATATAAATTGAATACAGACTGAAATATGGTATATTTTATTTTCAATTTTTTCTTTTATTTGAATCTTCTTGTACAGAATGACTAATATGAAAATGTTTTATATAATTATACATGTTTAATCTATATCTGATTGTTTATCATCTCAGGGAAAGGGAGGGATAGAATTTGTAATTCAAAACTTTAAATAAAAATGAGAAAAAATTGTTTAAAAAACTTGATGGGGAACTACTATAAACAGGAAAAAAATGAGTCTACTAGGAGCATAAAAGAGAGGAATTAAGAGTGCCAATGTAATCAGTGTGATGACTTTCAGGACTAATTTATTAATAATAACAAATGAATGATCTTAAAGATGAATGATGCAGTTAGTCTCTAAATGTTAACCCACTCTACTTCCTTTTATCACCTTACTAGAGGGAAAAATTATGAGCATTTAAGATAGTGTATTGACACACAGTGGGGAGGTACTAGACATGTTATCTCATTAATAAAAGGGCCTTTCAAGTGAAGAAACTCCATCTAAGAACAGAGGTTACCAACTTCTCTGCAATTTTTCCTTTTAGAGAGCTGCCTGGAGAAGTGAGAGGCTAAATGATTTTGCCAACATTCCAGAACCAGAATGAATCTGAGTCAATACTTAATCTAACTGGCTCTTAGGTCCACTTTATACATTATATTATATTGCCTCTCAACATGCGTGGCATTCCCCAAATGGTTCTGATGAAGAAAAGAAAAATTTTTGGCACCTGGAGTGAGAAAGGAAACTGGAAGACAAGCCCTATTAGGGAAGGAGGAAAAAAGAGAAGAGAGATGTATATATATGCATACAGTTTACAATGAGTGATTGAATCTGAGATTATTCACATGTTGAAAAAACATTGCAACATCCTGGCATTCTTCAGGCAGGAAGGTCTTTTAATTGTAATCACAAATCAGAAAGTGACAGCAAAAGTTGAAACATGCTTAAAATGTCTGGTGGGTATTTCATTACTTTTTTAAAGTGGTACAGTGTGCTTTTTCCCCCCCTAGATATGAGTGAAGGACAAGGGAATGAGATAATGATGCAGGTGTACTACATGTAATTGAAATATCCTTTTACCTGGCAGATTTTCAGCATTTGAGATTAGACCTAACATGACTTGACCAGCCTGCCAAAACCTGGAGGGGTATTTTTGGTTGCCTACACACACAGAGTACTGTTTTCTGACAGGGATTTAAAAATAAAAGTGATGCCGGTATAGGATCACCACAAAGCAGCCTCTAAGGGGCATTCCCATAACATGCACATTGGGTAGCTGAGACAAGGCTTTCTATCATAGGCTCCAGACATTCTTTGGTTTTACATTCACCCAAAACTATAGTCCATGAGGTTCCTTCGACTCATTTATTTTTGCTTATCATGAAAAGACAGAAAAAGCTCAAAGGTATTCAATGGAATTTCATAAAGAAAATTATCAATATATTATTTTTCTAATAAACACAGGGTAAACTCTTCCACAAATACATATCCAACAATTAGAAGAATGAACACAAATAAAAAATGTGAAAAATTATACTGATAGAGAATAAGGCCAGGGCACATATGTGAAGGGGCAAATTATGTTTCTTGTGGTAATATCCATAGATATCTCCTAGTAATGTCATTGTGTTACTCTCTTTAGGTCTTTTTCCTGACATCTGGACATTTAGTCTCTGCAAGACATGTATGGTGATTAGGTTGTGTCTTTCAAGTATTCCCCTTTGTCAGTCATTTGTGACATTGCTTCATGATGATCCACTTAGCCTATGGTGATTGTTTATCATTATCTTGTTATCTTCCTTTCTCTCTTGATTCCAGTAGACATTTGAGTGGCAAAATAAATAGATTGCTGGGTCTGGTGTTCAAATCTAGCCTTCAACATTTACTAGTTGCGTGACCCTCAACCTCTATTTGCCTCAGTTTCCTCATCTATAAAATGGAGATTATAATAACACTTACCCTCAGCGTTGTTATTAGAATGACATAAGCTAATAATTATGAAGATAAAAAATTAAGATTATAAAACACACATAAGTGTTATATAACTGGTAACCATCATGTGTCTATAGCCATTTTTTATTTAAGGCAATGGGGTTAAGAAAGACTTGCCCAGGGCAGCTAGGTGGCACAGTAGATAAAGCACCGGCCCTGGAGTCAGGAGTACCTGGGTTCAAATCCGGTCTCAGACACTTAATAATTACCTAGCTGTGTGGCCTTGGGCAAGCCACTTAACCCCATTTGCCTTGCAAAAACCTAAAAGAAAAAAGAGTGACTTGCCCAAGGACACACAGCTAGTCAATTATTAAGTGTCTGAGGCTGGATTTGAACTCAGATCCTTCTGACTCCAGGGCCAGTGCTCTATCCCCTGTGCCACCTAGCTGCCCCATATCTATAGTTATTTTTGAAAAGCATAGTTATAACATTGGACAAGAGAAAAAATACTAAAATGGATATCTATCTGTTTCTTTGAAATTTGACTGGAATTGGTATTTCCTCTTCTGATAGAAGATCCTCACACTAAATGCTTAGCTTTATGGAACATTGGACCATCCCCAGATAACTAGTGCTTTCAGCTTGAAGCCTAGTTTTAATTCTTGGTCACCTGGGATGAATTATTTATTAAAGTGATTTTTCTTATTTAAGGTTAGAAACTCAGTCTGGTTTCTTGTTTAGTTTCTTGTTGCTAAATTGTACTCATTCAGCATCAGTTTAGAGCAAAGTTGCAAGAATTTTCTGAGGTTTGGGGGAGATTGTGATATCAAGAAATTTCTAGTGGGAAATGTACAGGGAATAAATTATTAAATCACCCATCAAGGTCATTGTCTTTCTCTTGCCAAGCCACATTCCTGCATTTAATATGAATAAGGTCATAGATTTATAACTGAAAAGTACTTTTAGATCATCTAGTACAAGTCCTACATTTTAATGATGAAGAAAGTGAATGACTTGTCCAAGGTCAAAGATGTAGAAAAATAGAACATATATATGGATGACCTGCCTTTTTTAAAAAAATAAATATTAAGAATCTAAAATGTTCCTGTCTTCTTAAGTCAGTCACTCAATATCACCAATTCCTTTGAATGTCAATGTATCTTTTCCTAATTCTTAGTTCCAAGTTTAACTCTCTGAGTAGTATGAGTAGTTACATAGTTAACTTATAGTTGATAGTATAATTATAGTTAATAGTATAACCTAAAAACATCAAAACTACATCAATCAACAATGTTTAATAAGTGATCACTATGTGTTAGACACAATGTTAAATATTAAAAATACAAAAATAAAATAGACTTGGCCTTCAAAAAGTTGACATTCTATTGAAGGGATTCAATCTAAAATATTTACTTCACATTGCCTAAAGATCTACTTTTCACTTTGTCATACTGCCTGAAATCTTACTCAAAAGTGGGAGAAGGGTGAAGAAAGGTGAAAGGCATCATACAATCCTGAGATATAAAGAGATTCTCAGGGAATTATAAAAGCTACCTCTCTGAGGGAAGATGCTAATTAATCACTTTGGCTCTAAGTAGGGCTGAACTTAACCATTCCCAGACACATAGGAAACATTACTTCTATTAGTGTGTTTATAATTCATTATTTCAAAGGTCTGTGATTTTTATCAATGTGGGAACTCCATCAATAAAGGTTACAATACCTTTATGATCTGGTAAATGGTCTTTTGAATTGCTTTGGCTGGAAATTCATTAATTTTAATTTGAACCTTCCAAAATTAAGCTAGATTGTCTGATTTTCAGATTAGATATACACTTTATGGGTCCATATTTCAAAAATTTTAGATTGGTAAGATTTTCTAGAGAAATCAACTAGCAAAGTCTTTTGAGAAGATGAGGTGACTTTTGAGTTATAATACGGAATTAGAGTAAGACTTTAGAAGAAGTAGGATATTTATGGTTAAAGTAATTATTATCTAAGCTGTTTCTGCTTTGGATCTTTTGGGGTTTTGCTAGTATCAACCTTTTGAGACAACTGCAGTACCCTTGACTCTTTGTCATAGTTCTTAAAATGAGAAACAAAAACATTCATGTTTTATTAAAATAAGTATCTATACTTAGAGATATAAAATAGATAAGAAGGAAATAAAACAGCACTGTCTGTTAGTATTATGCTAAGCCCTTTACAAATATTATTTCATGTGAATCTTGTGACTTGGGTAATAGTCCCATTTCATAGTTGAGGAAATTGAATCAGGTAAAAGTTAAATGACTTTCTTAGACACACACACTTAAGTATATAGTGTCAGATTTGAACTCAGGTGTTGTATATGTGTATATATATAATGACGAAAAATAATATCCTAAAAGAAAGATTACTTACTTTGGGAGGAGAGTAGTTCTATATCATTGGAGATCTTAAAGAAAAGGTTGATTCCCTACTTAATGAGGATGTATGTAGGGAAATTTTTCTTCAGGTACAGGTTGAACCAGAGATCTTTTAAATATTGCCATTCTGGTTCAGAAAAGCTTAGAGTCATTGATACATTAATATTTTCAGCAGATGATAATGTTAATTGTGTACTTTAAGATAAATTTTTACATTACATTTTACAAAATACTTTACTCACAACAATTCTATGAGGGAGAGTAGAAAAAAAGTTTATATTCCCATTTTAGAGATGAGGAAACTCAGATCTACTGAAACTATAGTTGGTCATTGTGTTGATCAGAGTTACTAAGTCTTTTAAGCTGTTTGCTTTACAATAGCGATATCATAAAAATTGTTCTCCTAGTTGTGAGGTGACTTATACAAGATATCATAAAACTAATAAGTGACAGGGCCTAGAACTTGGATACAGATTATTTGATAAACCCAGTGGAGTGCGTTATACCATTCTTTCTGCAATGTTTTTTTCTAATAAGTTCAATTTAATTAATTTCAGTGTTCCAGGTCCTAGATTATGTTTGTGTATCTGTACATGAAAAACCAAAACATGTGATTGTGTAGGTAGAAGAGACAAATATCTTGCCTCCTGTACCTAATTTTTGTCACTGTGCCTTTTCTCTTCCTACTTATCTTTATGTGAGGCTTGAATAGGCTTGGAATCCATAAAGTGGGCAGGCTTGAATCCCAGAGATGTTTGTGCATGCTAGTCTTACATGGATGATATACAGGTGGAGTTTGCTCTTCAGAGATTAAAATCAGGAGGCACAGGAGATACTCATCATAAACTAGCATGAAGTCCTTGGCAGAGAGCTCCTGCACTGGAAAACTGTAGCCAAAGAAAAGATTAAGCCCACAAGTATTTGCTAGTTGGAAGGATGCTGCTTTGTATACTGATGAAATTGGTAACTGAGACAACTCCCACTGGAGATGAAATGCTACCTAGCCTAAAAACTGTGGGAAAAGAACAGACATCCAACTCCAAAAAATAAATAAATATATAAAGACTGAGAAGGATTTTTTTTTCTGTAGTCCTAGTATGCTTCATCATTAGTCCTTTAGGATTGATTTGTATCATTATATGAGAATAGTTGTTATTTATAATTCTTCATCAAGCGATATTGCTAATTACTGTTTACAACATTCTCCTTGTTCTGTTCACTTCACTATGTATCAGTTCATACAAGTCTTTCTAGATTGTTCTGAGATCATCCTTTAATCATGCTTTGTAGCACAATAATATTTCGTTGCAATATTATATCACAGATTGTTTAACTATCCCCCCATTGATGTATATCCCTTTGATTTCCAATTCTTAGCCAAAACAAAAACAACTGCTATAAATATTTTTGCACAAGTAGGTCCTCTTTCTTTTTTTTGGCTATCTTTAGGACTTGCAATGGTATTGCTGGATCAAAGGGTATGAACAGCTTTATAGCCCTTTGGCTATAGTTCCAAATTGTTCTCTAAAATGATTGGAGCTGTTCACAATTTGACCAACAGTATATTAGTATCTATTTTATCACATGCCTTCCAACATCCCCAATTTTCCTTTTTTGTCATCTTAGCCATTCTGATAGATTTAAAGTTGGACCTCAGTGTTATTTTATTTTACATTTCTCTGATCTAAAGTGATTTAGAGCACTTTTTCATATGACTATAGATAGCTTTGATTATTTGCCTGAAAACTTCATATTATTTGACCATTTATCAATTGGAGAATGAATTGTATTTTTATAAATTTGATTTAGTTCTCTATATATTTAAGAAATGAGGTCTTTATCAGAGATACTTGTTGCAAAATTCCTGCTCCCCCCCCCAAGTTTTCTGCTTTTCTTATAATTTTGGTTGCATTGATTTTGTTTGTGCAAAAACTTTTCAATTTTATTTAATTGAAATTTTTATTTTACACTTTTAAATGTTCTCTATATTTTCTTTGGTATTAAATTCTTTCCTTATCCATGATCTGATAGATAAACTGTTCCATGATCTCTTAATTTGTTTATAATATCACCTTTTATGTATTAAACATGCATCCATTTTGACTATATTTTGACATATAGTGTGAGACATTGGTCTATATCTACCTTCTTCCATACTGTTTTCTGGTATTCCCTGCAGTTTTGTGTCAAAAAATGACTTATTTCAAAAATTTGGATTTTTGCATTTATCATATACTAAATTACTATAGTTATTTATAATAATACATTTTTGGCTAATTCCACTGATCCACCACCTTGTTTCTTAACCAGAATCAGATTGTTTTGATAGTTATCATTTTATAATAGTTTGAGATCTAGTACAATTAGATCATCTTTTGTATTTTTAATTGATTTTCTTGATATCTTTGAGTTTTTGTTCTTCCAGATGAATTTTGGGGTTTTCGTAGCTCTTTAAAATAATTTTTGATAGTTTGATTGCCATGACACTAAATAGTTGGATTAATTTATGTAGAATTGTTATTTTTTATTATGCTGGCTCAGTCTAACCATGAGAAACTGATATTTTTTCCACTTATTTAGATATGACTTTATGTGAAAATGTGTTTTATAGTTGTGTTCATATAGTTCCTGGGTTTGTCTTAGCAGGTAGATTCCCACATATTTTATATTGTCTATAGTTATTTTATTTATTTTTTTAATTTTTTTTAGGTTTTTGCAAGGCAAATGGGGTTAAGTGGCTTGACCAAGGCCACACAGCTAGGTAATTATTAAGTGTCTGAGACCAGATTTGAACCTAGGTACTCGACTGCAGGGCCGGTGCTATATGCACTGCACCACCTAGCTGCCTCTCTATAGTTATTTTAAATAGAATTTTTCTTTCTCTTTTGCTTCTGGATTTTGTTAGAAAAAAAGAATGCTAACAAGTTTATTTTGTATCTTGCAACTTTGCTAAAGTTGTCATTAATTTCAAGCAGTTTTTTAGTTAATTCTCTAGGATTTTCTAGGTATAATATCATAACATCTGCAAAGGGTGCTAGTTTTGTTTTCTCATAGCCTGTTTTAATTCCTTTAATTTCCTTCTCTTCTCTTATTGCTATAGCTAACATTTCTAGTACAATATCAAATAATAGAGTTGATAATGGGCCTCCTTACTTCACCCCCTGACTGTACTTGGAAGGCTTCTAGCTTATTCTTATTACTGGCAATGCTTGTTGATGATTTTAAAAAAAGTATTACTTAATCATTTAAAGGAAAACTCCATTATTCCTATGCTCTCTAGTGTTTTTTTTCAATTGGAATGGATATTCTGTCAAAGAATTTTTCTGCATTTATTGAGATAAATTATTTCTGTTGGATTTTGTTGCTGATATGGTCAATTATACTGGTAGTTTTCCTAATATTTAAATAGCTCTGTGTGCCTTGTATTAAAGCATCATAGTATATGGACTTTGTGATATATTGCTGTCGTCTCTTTGCTAGAATTTTGTTTAAAATTTTTACATCAATATTCATTAGAGAAATAGGTAACATATTTTTTTTCTCTGTTTTGGCTCTTCCTGGTTTGGATATCAGCACCATATTTGTGTCATAAAATGAATTTTGGTAGGATTCTGTCGATTTTTTCAAATAGTTTTTTTAGTATTGAGATTAATTGTTCTTTAAATATTGAGGTTGCTCTCTCGCGCTCTCTCTCTCTCTCTCTCTCTCTCTCTCTCTCTCTCTCTCTCTCGTTTTTACAAGGCAATAGGGCTAAGTGACTTGCCCAAGATCACACATCTAGGTAATTATTAAGTGTCTGAGGCCAGATTTGAAGTCAGGTACTCCTAACTCCAGGGTCTGTGCTCTATCCACTGAGCCACCTAGCTGCCCCTGAGGTTGCCATCTCTTAATGAACCATCTTGCTTGCTGTAGGGTATCCAGGTATTACACAAAGAGAAAAATAAAATAGTTTCTATTCTTGAGAATCTTGCATTCTGTTCAAATTGGGGTAAGTAGGGGTTAAAGGACTTTTGACTTGCTTAACAAAACACAGAATAGTTACAGAATAGTTCTCAGCTTTTCTGACTCTCATTGGAGTCCCATGTCCATTAGTTCACTTGGATGTGAAATAATTAGAATACTATTCATGCAAGCATTCTTCCATCATTGCAATTAGTTTGGGGGGTACAAAGAAATATATTGAATGAATGAAGCAACCCTCCAATTGACTGCCTCCCATCTTATGAAAATTATTTATTTTTTTTCTCAGAGTTTAAGAAAATTAAGAAAATTTGCTTCTGTTACAGACAACATGACTGAGATGGACAGGTTTTACTGGTATTGATAACCAGGAATCTTCAGAAGGAAATAAATATTTAGAGCTTCAAACTCTTTCCATTCCCTCCTCACTTTTTTCACTAAGTCATAGTTGTCCCACCTTGTCTTGTTCCAAAATGCAAAAGGAGAACCCCCCAGTCCTGATGTTGAATTGCCTCTTAGTGAAATGAACTCTTTGGAAATTTCACCATGTCCTTAAATTGTACGTGACCTCTCATTCACCCCCAGCATGCTTACATACTATGTAGTTAGAATTTGTGGAAAACATTAATTTCCATTCAAAATTATAACCCTTCTGCAAAAATTATGTGAAATTAGGCTTAAAACTCATGGAGAAACCAATAATGAGTTTAGGGAGATTAAGGGATTTCTTTACTTAAAACTTTCTTTTTAATCCTTTCCAAGATTTCTGGGATAATTTCAAAAGACAGAAATTTCAGAAGAAAAGATAGGCAGAAATAGGCATGTTTAGGATCTAATACTCTTCCTTGTTTCTTGCAATTCTCTTCCTCTTGAAATCCTGGTCCCTCCCTAAGCCTTTCAGACAATCTCACCTTCTTTTTTGCTGAGGTTCACTGGAAACAGCTCCTGGAAAGTTTTCCCTGTGCTAATTTAATTATATCTTCCTCATTTTGTCTTTGTAATTGATTTAGTGACATACAGTGTCCCAGATGGTCAGTCTGGGAAGCAGACACAAGCTTTTTCAAAGAGACAATGTTGATTCCCTCCAGACCCACAATGACCTCTTTTTTCTTCTTCTTACCTCGATTCACAGATTTTTAATCCTCACTAAGCACAACATTTAAATATGGATTGGAGGATGGCCTGCAACATGAAGCTGACTGTGCCGATCCAGGGAACCATGGCTGGCACTGGCAGAATTTCATTAAGCCGAGTCTGGTACCATTGTTTTCAACAAGGCTTTCACCAGCTGGCCTTGCTATGCTTGACTAAGAATCAGACAGGGGAGGGAGGATCTTGTCTGAATAGGAAATGATACAAGTGCTGTTTTTTAAAAAGGTGACATGCTCAAGACAAGCTTGAAGAAACTAAGCTGGGGATGCCCTTCATGGGAGGTGTTGATACTCAAAAGGAAGGACAAAGTAAGGCAGGAAAAGCGATGCCTGTTAACATACATTTATCTTGCTCTTAAACAAAGTGAATATCAAAACTGCATTTAAACCAGTCATTCATATTCATCTGGGTCCCTTTGGCTAGGAGCCTAAAGGAAACCAGCATATGGGGCCATAAAAATGAAAATCTGTATTACAACTTCAACCCCCCAGGAACCTCATTCTCATTGCCATTAGAATGGCTCTGGTAAGTGAAGACAAGGGAATTTTCATGGATAGACAGGATTGGTGAATTTCTCTGATATCCTGGATGTAAAATCCACATGTAAGAATTTTCAGACTGCAACTACTTGAGCAATGTATGAATATTTGAGCCACTCCTCTTTGTCCAGTGTTGTGCTAGAGGCTTTGAAAAATAGACAAGAAATTTAAGACACCATTCCTTCCAGGAACTTATAATCTAGTTGGTTAAGCAACATGAATATAAATAAATTAATTTGTCAAATAATTCCTTGTTCAACCGTGGAGTACTGCCAATAAATACAGTCTTTCAGAAAGGGAGATTTCAGTATGGTATGGAGTAATTTTAGGGAAGATGTACGATTTAATTTGGACATGGAAGTACATGAAAATTTAGCAGAGGAGATGGTAGGCAAAAAGCTTTTTTCAGTTAAAGGCAAAAATAGCATTTGCTTTCCTGCTTTGTTTCCAAGTAAATAGGACTTTGGATTCAAATACCTGAGTAAAAAAAAAATTCACTTCTGAAAATGACACTAGATGATTGTTCAAATATAAGGTGCCCAAAAGTTTTAGTATGGTTTTAAGCTTTAATACCTATACTAAAATTTGTTTCCATTAATTCCTAGTAACATTTAGATTTTTTTCTATTTATTTATTTATTTTGAATTTTACAATTTTTCCTCCTAATCCCACCAGTCTGTTAGTCTTTACATTACTTCCATGGTATGCATTGATCTAAGTTGAATGTGATGAGAGAGAAATCATATCCTTAAGGAAGAAAAATAAAGTATAAGAGATTGCAAAATTACATAACAATATAACAGGTTTTTTTTTTAATTAAAGGTAATAGTCTTTGGTCTTTGTTCAAACTCCACAATTATTTCTCTGGATACAGATGGTATAGATACCCCAAAATTGTGCCTGATTGTTGCACTGATGGAATGAGTAAGTCCATTAAGGTTGATCATCACCCCCAACATTTAATTTTTTTTTTAAATTGAGATTGGGTTTCCCCTCTCTTACACAGGCTAGAAGTGCAATGGTCACTCCTAGAACCAACCCCGTTATTGATAGGCATGGGAACCTTGAATAGCTCTGTTTCTAACCATGGCATACTTGTTTCTCCTTAGACCATTTGCAGGTTCCCTGAACTTAGAGGCTCACCAATTTTATGCCAGATTTAGTGTGGACACGCTTGAATGTCTTAACTCACTGCAGCTCAGAACTCTCAAACAAAAATGATCCACCTCCTTCCTCTATTCCTGAAGAAAGCATTATAGACTTATGTCATCATGCCCAGGCACCTATAGATTTTATAAGTAGAAGGTCCAATTTGGTCCAACCTCTTCAGTTATATCATGAATACATTCTTCACGAAGAGAGTTGGAAGACACTGGCCAAGGTAGTTTTACTTATTTAAAGAAGCTATTTATTCTGAACACATAAGAAACAGGTAATGGAAAATATACTGATGTGGACAATTAGTATCTCTGCTATCCCTATTATGAAAAAGCCAAAAGGATCCAGAAACCACATCAACCAGAAAACGTTTGGATTGTTTTTTAACCAAATAAAAAGGTGTAGTAGCCAAGGACAAAACTGATTTTGACCATAAACTTATTTGTAAAAACTTAGGCAGGAGAATATTGGAAAGTTCAGTTATTTTATATTAGAGCAGAGGGAAGAAACAATTGAGAAAAAAAACTAGTTCATTAAAATGTTGTCATGAAATACAATTAAATCAGATCATCTACCACTATTCATAAAACCCCTTCTGGTTTCTTTTTTGATTCTATAGATAACCAATTGAACTGTGAATTACCCTTCACTCTTGAATCCTTTACTTTTGTCTACTACTCACTGGTCATGTACTAGCAGTTTTTAATCTTGGATTTATACTTACTGTCAGCCTTTAGCACTTTTGCTTGTATATTGATAAATAAGGAACATGCTTATTGAATTCACTATAAATTCATATTATTTATCTAAACTCAATGGAGCCCTCCCTGCTGTCAATCCTTTTATGCAACTGACTCTCCTTAGGACAAATTCCAAATCTCTTCTCTCCAAGCCCTCTTTCCCTTCAATTTCCTCCTTCTTCACTCAGCAGAAGATTTTGCTTCCTATTTTATATTGAAAAAAAACAAGGCCACCTGTCATGAGCCAATCCATTTTTTTCTTGCTCTACACATCAAAATCCCTACACATTTTCAGCCATTCTTTTTCTTTGGCTCTAATTTCAGAAAAAAAAGAAGTGGCCCTTCTTATTATCCAGATTAATTCTTGTACTTGTGTCTTTGCTGTGATCTCCTCCAGAACTTTGCAGCAGCAAATATTCCCACCCCATTCAATAATGTTCTTTCTATAGGCTCATATTCATCTTTCTTCCCTCATCTTCAGTATTGTTCTTTCTTTGGATGCTTTTCCTATCATCTACAAACGTCCTTAAAACAAAAAGTCAACTGAATTAATTGGCCCTGGTCTCTCATTAGGCTATTGTTCTCTCTCTCTCTCTCTCTCTCTCTCTCTCTCTCTCTCTCTCTCTCTCTCTCTCTCTCTCTCTCTCTCTCTCTCTCTCTCTCCCCTAGTTTTAATAGCCTCTTCACCATCAACCCACTTCTCAGTCCCTTATAATCTAGTTTCTGACTCCCCAAACTACCAAAACCAATTCCTCCAAAATTACCAATGGTCTCATTTGACTAATAAATCCCATGGCCTTTTTCTCATCCTCTACTTCTCTGTCCCTTAAGATATTGTTGAATACTCCTTCCTCTGGAACATTCTCTCCATCATTGCCATCCATAATGCTGCTTCCCCCTAGTTCCACCCCCTACCTTGTTCACTACTTCTTTTTAGTTCCCTTTGCTAATTTGTCATTTATCTCCAATCATATGTGAGAATTCTTCAAGGTTCTTCCAGGGGTCACTTTTATCTTCTTAGTTTAAACTCTCTTCCTTAGTGATAGTATCAATTATCACAAATTCAATTATTGTATTGCTTCAGATGACTTCTAAATTTTAACCTCAGTTCTCCTGAATTCTATTTACTCTCCATATCATCAATTTTTTGAATTATCATCATCTGAAAATTCAGTATGGCACTTTACATTTTAAATTGGATGTGTCCAGAGAGTACATACCTTCTCCAAACCTTCCTACTTCCTCTGAGAACATTCCAAGTCACCACAGTCCACAACTCTAGTCATCCTCAATTCTTCTCTCATCTTTATTACTTGAGTTTAAGTAAGTCATATCTTAACAATTTATCCTCCATATTTTTTGCATTTGTTCCCTTCTCATCTTTTATATTACCACCTTTAAATTCAGACCCTCATTACATATTCCATCCAACAGAATTAAACACTTTATAAGTTTAGAGTATTCCTTTTTGTCCTTTATTCCTTGGTAACTAACTGTTGTACCTTCAACATAACTGGCAATTATGAGAGAAATTATTAAATAATAACTAATTGTTAATATTGGGGTCTCATAATACAATTTCCTACATACCAAATATTTAATTATGAGGACTATGATAGCCAAAGTATTCCTTTTGGCAAAGGGAAATGGAAATCTATAGAGAGAAATTTTATTCTCTACTAGGTCAAACCAGCATCTGAAAGATATTGCCTATAATGAGACTAGATTAACTTTCTCCTTAATCTCGATCAGACCCTAACCAGGCAGAGAAACTTATTGTATTCTATTCAGGTGTGGGTAGAAATGAATTCTTTGATTAGATTGTCCAAGCTGGGGTGGTTTGGACGTAAATGACATAATCAGTCATATTCTCTAGTCTCTCATCACAACAGGCCCAGCTCTCATAATATTCATTGTCTCAGTAATTGTCAACCAATCAGAATTGATTTCCACCACTCTTCCCAGGGCATATGAATATGAGTAGTTTCCATGATTTGTCTTTGGTCCAAGAGAATCAGCCAAATGACTATTCTTTTATTAATAGCATACTAGCATTAATAAAATGACTACCCAGAAACTATGTCTGGATCTTTTTATACATCACACAGAGTTCTACTGAATCATCTTGCAGGAATTAGCTTTCTAATTGGGGTCTTTTCCTAAATTTAGTCTCTTACTTCTCCAATCCATTCCTTATACAGTTGCCAAAATAATCTTTCTAAGCCACTGGTGTTGTTACTGCTCAAAAGCTATTCTCCTTGAGGTCAGGCAACAGATGACAAATATTTTCTATGTGGCAGGTAAATGTTAGGGATACAAATGAAAGGAAAAAGAAAAATAGTCCTTATCCTCACAAAGTTCATATTTTAATAGAGGAAGACAATATATAAAAGAAGGTTGGGGGTGGGAGGCGGGGTAAAATAAACAATATAGTGGTTTGCTGACTGAAGGAGAATGAAGTATGGTCAAACTTGACTTCATCCCCCCAAAATGAAGGTCTCTCCTCCTCCATCTTGGATGAAAGGGGCTGGCATAGTAGAGGGGTGAGAAGAACTCAGGTGCTGGGGGAAGTTCCATGGTAAGGATATAGCTGAGTTATGGTGCTGGTGAAGTATAGGACAATTAGAAGCACAACAGGGAGGGAAATGAAGCTTGGACAGCCTGGGACAGTTCCTCAAAAGGAATACCCCCACCTCTTTCTGGAAGAAACTTGTCATTCGAAGGGAAGGAGCAGGAACTTTGTCTTATATGTACAGTGGTGCCTTAGATATAATAAGTGTGAAATAAATACTTGATTAAATAAATGTAGATTTTAATAGCTAAATATAAATATAAGATAGAGGAAGGAGATAAAAATTTCTAGATGAGAGAGAAGACAATACAATTTCCTACATACCAAATATTTAATTATGAGGACTATGATAGCCAAAGGATTCCTTTTGGCAAAGGGAAATGGAAAGCATTAGCATGGACAGAATGAAAATTGCTCCTCTATATAGCAGACAGTGTGGGAGCCTAGAATGATGACTCCTCTCCCTTCCTTGACTCTGAGTCATACAGATTCCCCAGCAGAGCATGGCAGATTGGTTTACATTTGAATGTGATGGGCACCTGTGGCACCAGCAGCTGCAATGTTGTTTCATTTTGGCTTCATAGTTTGTCTCAGTCATGGTGGTTTAACTAAGTCATACCATAGATGGAAAGCAGAAAAGTTGACAAGGAAACCTTGATTCTATTCAAAGCATCACTTAACTTCTTTGGATGAGAGAAATCCCAAAGGGTAACTGGGTTTTTGTCCAGTAGTCTGTGAGGTAGTTTATATTTTCCAAGGTCTGTATGTGTGAAGAAGGGGGCCTTTAATAGCCAGCTGTTAAGTTCCATCTTTAGACTGTCTCTAGTCCTATACTCTTAGCCAGGATGTCAACAAGTTCCCAAATCTCTTCCCCCAAGAAGTACTTTCTCCTCATTGCCACTGGATGGTATCTTGCTCACTGGGCTGGTATAAAAGAGTTTATAACATAGGATCATAACATTTTATACTATACTACAGAAAACTTTAGAGATTATTTTAGTCTAATCTTTTCTTGGAATAGATGAGAAAATTGGTGCTCAAAAGGATGAAATGTATTTCCCAAGATTACACATGTTTTAAATAGTAAAGCCAGGATTTGAAGCAAGATTGTATATCTATAGCTAGGTGGTATAACAGATAAAGTGCTGGGCTTGGACTCAGGAAGACCTGAGTTCAAATTTGACCTCAGCTGTGTGACTGGACAAATTACTTAACCTGTTTGCCTCAATTTCCTTATCTGTTAAAAAAAGAGCTGGAGAAGGAAATGACAATCTTTGCCAAGAAAACTCCACATGGATCATGAAGAGTTGAACATGATTGAGAACAACATATATCTGAAAATACATTCTTTCAACTATGGTACCTTCCTAAAATGTCTCATTTATGAAACTTCAATATCCTGATCCAGAATTGAGCTTTATCTCTGTTACCCTATGTGATTGCCTGGTTTTCTAAGTTTTCTAACTAAAGGATTACAAAAGCACAAATATAAATATCATACCTCCCAAGAGGCAATAAGGGCCTAGAGATAGTTTTTATATAGATTAGTTTGGAGATAATATCCTATATAGAGTCAAACTAGGACTTCCACATTGTTTATACTATTTTTAAAAAGTCAAAATAGTTGAGTTTTTCTGGGGTTACTGATCTATAGAGGTGGACATCTATGAACACTTTTCTTATCTCTCTCTCTCTCTCTCTCTCTCTCTCTCTCTCTCTCTCTCTCTCTCTCTCTTCTGTTTAGTATCCAGAACCCTACATAATCTACTCCCCCCCTTTCCAATCTTCTTATACCTTGCTCCATTAAAGTGTAAGGGAATTGGACTACATGACTTTGAAAATTTCTTTCATTTCTAAAAATTTCTCTTTTAATAGATGCTTAACAAATATTCTTCTAAAAATAATGCCCATGGCCTTATGGATATTTCAGATTTTTAATGAGTTCATCCTATAGCTATACCCACAGTATAGTGAGACATTTGTTTTTATTCAAGTCATTTTTCAGTCATGTCCAACTCCTTATGCCCCTATTTTGGGTTTTCTTGATAGAGATACTGGAGTAATTGCCTTCTTCAACTCATTTTACAGATGAGGAAACTGAGGCAAATAGGGTTAAGTAATTTATCCAGAGTCACACAGCTAATTAGTATCAGATTTGAATTCAGAAAGATGAGTCTTCTTGGCTTCAGACCCAGAGGTCCTTGAGTCAAATCTCTCTTTGGATTTCGCTGTTTCATATACTGTGACAATTCCCCCAAACTCACATGTTATTTGAGTAAAGTTAGCAAATTTCTTCCAATTTCCTCATGGCCCTGCAGCTAATACCTTGGCTATGTAGATTCCCCTGAAGCTTCACTTAACAAGACTAGAGAGAGGCTCTCTTAAACTTTGTCTAGTATTTTCTTATAACTACACAAAACACTGCTCTCCTTTCATTGTATAACACTAAGCTTTACACCAGAACCTTAGAAATAGAAGACTATATCATTCATCTTCAGTTCTTCCCTTTTCTGTCAACAGCTCCCTGGTTTATTTGGATTCTTATTATAGACCACATTTTCCAGTAAAATTGTCTTTCATAAATATCACCCATTATTTATTTTTTCAAGAGCATGGGGACATACTGTATAAGTTTTCTTTCCTAAGCATTGGTTAATCATTAGCCAGAAGTGCCACAAACATGAAATGATCATTTCTGAACAAATGAAATTGCTGTTTTGAATTGAATAGATTGGAGTGTTAGTTCTAAAGGTTTGTCCATGGTTTTCTTCCTTGTCATTTCTACACTCTGTGAGACTTGTGAAATGTTTACTGATCAGCAGGATATTTCTTTGTTTGCTAGTGTATTTCTTTTCCTGCTGATGAGGTTATTTTCACTAGGATTAAAATGACCACCAAGATATATTAAAGTTCTCCCCATGAAAAGAGTAGCTTTCTCAGAAGCTTACAAGGATTAGAATGTTTAAGAAGACCCTACTAAATATGATCACCCCTCCTCTACAACCTTTTGTGTGTAAGCACGTGGGTGTGCTTTGAGCATCAATTGAATTTGATATTTTGCTCAAATTGGCTCACACTAATTGTTTGCCCATATTGCTGGGTGCTTCCCAAGAGAATGAGCCTGAGAAAATAGAATCTCACTCCCTTTGCCCAAGAAATTCATATTTCATGTGCTTGATCTTTGTTGGTGGTTAGATGAAAATTCTTGTTTTTCATAGTGGCTTTGATCTTGCCATTCTTAGGTGACCTCAGATATCTCATCTATAACAGAGCCACCCATGTAAGCCCCAGCAAATAATAACAAGAATTAAACTAGCTAAGACATGAATATATGTTTAAGGGGCAGAAGGGTGGGGTTCAGTGAGAGATCTGGGAAAGATAGTGAGAATTAGAATATTTGATTAAAAAAATTAGAAAATTCACTCTCCTTTATTTTCCTTCATTCCTTTACCTGTCCTTTCCCAAGATAGTTTACCAGGGGAAAAAAATAATACCAAAGACCAAGGGGCATAGGCCTAAATGGGTGGGTAAATCATTTACTATCTATACTAGTATACGCTCTAAACAATGTGAGATTTTCATATAGGTGCCTCATGGTGACTGTGGTAAATTTGATTGATTATCCATGGACTTCAAGGGTCTATATTTATATGTACAAAGACCTGAAGGTAGTGGTGGACTTAGTTTATTAGTTTTAGAATTGTTTTGCTTTGAACAAAAAATGTTGATAACCTAATTTTGTGTGTGTGAGAGGTGTGTGATGAGCCTCTCTATGTTTAGTTAGACTTGTTTTCTGACAGTGGACAGAATTTCATTGGGATGACAGAGAGGATTTTAAATATTTTCATATAGTAGAATATGCCAGAGATTATCTTTCTGTCATGGAGAAGGCAGTGCCCACAATGATGAGTTCACAAATTCACTGAAGCAAGGAGGGGATTTTTTATTATTGTTGCTTCTGGCTTGACTCTGATCTTAGTATATCCTAGTTACACTTAAAACAACTGATCCATTTTCTAGGTCAGTATAAGAGATCCTTTCAGTACCACAAGCAATAGGGAAATTGCCTGATATATGGCTAGCAACCCACAGTGACTAATGATTTACAGTAAAATCTAGAGCAAAGAAAAGCCAGGGTAAAACTATATTTCATCTGCCTGGCTGTGAGTTACAAAAGGTTTGCATCTTAAATCAACCAGTGGCTGTACACTAGAAGGATGTGGGCTAAATAGATTTGTATGACTGTGTAATTATTCATAATAGAAAAGTTCCTAGCTGTCATCATGGCTTCTATAAAGTAGTAAAAGGAGAGTTAAAGAGTTGGCCTCATGTCCACAAGCACAGATGTTTCCTGGGCCAGAAAGGAGAAGGAAGGTTTGCCTTAAATTTTATATTAATGGAGTAGAAAAGTGGAAATAGGGGAGTCTGAATTTGGGTCCCTATTATATTTCCCCAGCCTGTAAGCTGGCTACCAACTTGTATACAGACGCATTGGTTTATATGTGGTTCCTTTCTCCCTACCATTAACAGACAATATAGGTTGTAATAGGAATAACTTAGATATCTTACTACTGACTACTATCCCTTTATTTCTCCAGTAGCTAGCAGAGATTATTGCATATAGAAACTGTGAAATGTCTCTTGAGTAAATGGGAGTTTGAGTACTAAGCCATGTATAAGATACTTGCAAAGTCTTGGAAAACAAAGTTTACAAACCATGGCCTTATATATTTTAATTGGAGAGATGACACAATAAATAAAATGTGATATAAAAACTTCAACTTTTGATGCAAATGAACTCAATTTTGTTTACTTCTTAATATCATACAGTTTGGCTTACATTCCTCCCAGAATTTCCTCAGGGAACATCAGAATTGGACTCCTTTCTCTAAGGACTCTAGGTTTCTATGCAAGCACACACGCTAAACATCTTATATAGGGGAAGGTTTATTTTGCTTGTCCAAAAAAAAAAAAAGAAAAAGTGAGATACTCAAGTGCATAAACCCCCTTGACCCCTTCTTTATGTGATGGACCTTCACCTTACCCAGAAACATATAACCCCTTTTTTTCTAGATTTAGATTACTTCCTTCTATAAGGAAAGTATTCTGAATTCTGAATGCTAGAGAGTCAAACAAATGTAGCTTCCCCTTGGGGCCTGAAGAAACCAGATGATTAATAGTAGTTTTGAAGGAATATATAAACATTGAAATTTCTTATCATGAATCCTTGCAGTACTGATCTTTCTTCTGTTTTGAAAATTCCTCTCTTGGTGTCTGTTCTTTCTCTCTCTATCCCCTATCTCAGGAAGATTTCTGTGGGTCATCTGTATCCTCTCCCCCTGAGGAATATTTCTCTTCATGTACTCCTTTTCTTTCTCCATCCACTGTAGGTTCCTACATGCACATAGTGCTCCTTGGAGAGAGTTTCCTGGAGGGACTTCATAGCTACTCAGACTTCACTAAGGAAAACTGAGAAATCCTTTACCTCTCTTAGTTTTTTGTTTATTTATTAGTTTTGTTTTTGTCTCACCTGTCTTCTAAAGTCTTAGCCCAAGACTTAATTCAGGCAAGGGAACTAACAATGAACTTGGTTGAAGACAAAGACTTGATCAGCAAAGATTCCAAAGGAAAGGATTTATATTTCCTTATGAATTCACACCTTATCAAGGTAGGAAATAAGAGCTTATAAATTTTTCTTGGGGTACACAAGGCAAATTCCCTAGACAAAGAAAAAGAGATTAGAATATGATAAGTATCCAGTGCATAGTAGAGATTATAAATGGGAAAGTCGAATTTTGTCCTGTAGATTTAGAACTGGAAGGGACTTTAAAGGTAATGTAGTCTAATATCCTGGTTTTACAGGACTTGGCTCAAATGATCAATGACCTTTCCAAAAAAATCAGCCAGGAATTATGTAGCAGAGCTAGGATTTGAATCCAGGTATCTACCTCGATTTCAAACCTAGCATGTGTCTGGTTGTTTTTAACTGTAGCACAGGTGTTCAGAGTAAAGAGCGATTCTAAGTCTGAAAGAATGGAAAAGAAAAAGGATTCTTTTCTATTTCTTCATTTTTCCACTTCTTATCTAAACAACCTTGGACTTTTGTCCCTGAAACCACCCTGGGTTCTAATTGTTGAGCTTTTGTTTTATTTTGCCCACATTCAGGCCTCCAAATCACTTCCCAGGAACTCTGAAAGAATGGGAAAGAAAAAAAAGGATTCTTCTCTATTTCTTCATTTTTCTCTGCACATTGAATGAGCATATTTCAAGGCATCTAGCACAGTAGATATAGTGCCAGGCCTGGAGTCAGTAAGACTCATTTTCTTGAATTTAAATCTGATCCCTAATACCACCCATATGTGTGTCCCTGGGCAAGTCACTTAGCCCTGTTTACCTCTAGTAAAATGACTGGAGAAGGAAATGGCAAACCATTCCAGTATCTCTGCCAGGAAAACCCACTCCAAACTGGATCATGTAGAATGGAACCGAAATAACAGCAACAAAATTGTATTGTGGTTAGTACTGACACCTGAAGTCAGAAAGAACTGAGGTCAAATCTGGCCTCAAATATTTATGTTGTACAACCCTGGTCAAGTCACTTAGCCTCTATCTGCCTCAGTTTATGCACATGTAAAAGTGATGTGAAGATAAAATGAGGTAATATTTAAGTGCTACATAAATGCTATTATATAACCTTCTAAGACTAAAACACAGCTATAGTTTGAATAACAACTTCATTTTATAACAAAGGAACATAACATAAAAAATTGATAAAATTAATAGTAAAATATAATTATTCTCAATACAAACATGTCATCGATTTAAAAATAATAACATTCCATAGGAGAATTTGAGTGGGTAGTGAAGTTACTGAGTTTAAATATCCTTGGAGGTGAAATGCTGGCTTAAGATTAAATACCAAGCCAAAAAGAAAAAAAGTAAAATAGGAAGATGATTAGATAAATCATTTAGTCAGTTCTTGCTTATTATGGGAGGCACTGTGCTTAAGCAGCTTGAATCATAGTGGGAGGTTGAGGGTGGGGAAGAGAGCACTTAAAAATGGAGCTGGAAAAAAGAAAGCATATGGGAGTCAGGCCTGGGAAGTGATTTGGAGGCCTGAATGTGAGCAAAATAAAACAAAAACACAACAATTAGAACCCAGGGTGGTTTCAGGACAAAAATCCAAGGTTGCTTAGATAAGAAGTGGAATTAGTGAAGGATAAATGCTCCCCAGTTCCCTTTTAAGGCTTTTAGCACTACCTCTCATCTAAAAATAAATAAATAAATAAAAGACAGGACCGGACAGAGAGGTAGTCATGCTTCTACCTTAAGACATACTGATCAGACATTCTTCATTACTCTGTTCTTCATCTTAGGGACTTTTCTGTCCAGTGATGTGATACTGAAGCATTTCTCTATTGACTCTTTAAATAAGGAAAAGGGTGGCAGAGGTGGGTCAAAGTGGGACCCTGAGAAGCCATGGTGACATAGTCTCTGTAGATAAGCCCTTTTTTGATTTTTGTGGTTAAGAGGAAGTGTAGAACCTATACTCATGATTGGTATAATGAATATTCCTATATTGTCAGCTAGAGTCCTGGCCTGGTGCCAGGAAGACTCATTTTCCTCAATTCAAATCTGGCCTCAGACACTTCATAGCTGTGTGACCCGGGGCAAGTCACTAACTCTATTTTCCTCAGTTTCCTCACCTGTAGAATGAGCTAAAATAGAGTCAAGAAGAGTAGGAACGACTGAAAATGACTGAGCAACAATCTTCATATATAGAAAATAAATCAAATATATTTGTATAATTTATATTGACCCAATTCATATATTGTTCCCACTCCTACCTCATTCTACTGTTCCTAAGCCTACAGACCTGCTCTATTTCAACGTGCAAACTGAAGGTCTATTTTCCAAAAAGAAATGAGAAAAAAATGCCCTAAAGAAATAGTCCTCAAAATGAGGATTAAATCAATGCATTCAATTATTTTCCTGTCTACTTATCATCATTAACTTTGTCCATAAAAATAATCACAATTATTTCAATGAGATTAAGACACTGCCTTCTTCTTAAAAACAATGTGACAACCAGGAATAGACCCATTATGTTACTCAGGAAAAACAAACAAATAGGTAGTCATGCTTCTACCTTGGGACATACTGATCAGACATTCTTCATTACTCTGTTCTTCATGTTAGGGACTTGCTTTTCTGTCCAGTGATGTGAGTCTGAAGCATTTTTCTATTGACTCTTTAAAGATGAACTCAATGAGCGTTTCAATACTAAATGCAGATATTGCATGTATGATCTCAGAGATAAGAGACACCTTTGTTAATGAAACGGCAACTCATGAAAGCCATGCACACTTCCCAGCAAAACTGGAATGAAGAATTTGGTGGAGAAATGCTTAAGAATCATCTTTGGGACAAGTAGACCAATATTGAAGTCAGCAGTTCTGTCTTCCATTAAAAACATTCTAAACAGCAATAATAATAGTGATCACTAGTGAGCATGTTTGTCTGGAGGTAGCAATCATTTTAACCTTGGATTATTAAAAAAAATTGAAATTGTTGATTGCAATATTCAAATAATAACTGTAGCAATAATGTCACATACTGAATGGATTACTGATTTGGAGTCAAGAAAAGATCCAGGTTTAAATCTCACCCCAGACACTTAATAGCTACATGCCACAACCTCTCTTAACCTTAACCTCAGTTTCCTTATGTAAAATGGAAATAATAATACCTTTGCTTCTTACCTTATGGGACTATTGTGACAAAAAACATGAAATGAGAGATGGAGAATGCTTTGCTAACTTTAAAGTCCTATATAAATTTCTCTTGTTAGTAATTTTATATGGCTCAGTTAAACACTTGCATCTGGAAGAACTTAAAGGATAGATTAATTGCATCTAAAAGGTGGAAAGGTACTAATTAAGAACAATTATTGTAGTTTCAAAATTGTACTACAGTGAGAAATCCCTTTTTTAATGTTTTATTGGTACATTTTATAATTCAGACATTTCTCAAAATGTCTACTACTCCTATAGAGTAATCCCTTATCACAGAAAACAATTAAGGAAAAAATAATTGACACAAAGACTTTATTTGACAGTAGGTACCTACACTATTTGATAATATGCCAACATTAAGGGACTAGGATTCTCCCTACCCCCACCAGCTCTACTTCCAGGAAGGAAGAATGTTTTTTTCATCTGTTCTTTTGAACTAATATTGACCATTGTCATTTATGTGAATTCAGCTCTTTGAGCATTAGCTTATTATAATTATTGAATGAATCTTATTCTTCTGATTCTGCATTATTCATCCTAAAGCCATTCATACAATATTTCTCTATGCTTTTTTTCCTCTAAGATTTACTCATCTCTATTTTTTTATTATAGTATAATAATATTATGTTGTTATGTTCCTATTCCACAATTAACTTAGTCATTCCCCTAAGGAATCATTTCCAAAATGAAATTTATTATACTTTACAGCAAATGGTTAGTACAAATAACCAAAACTGGGGGTAACTAGTGGATAGAGCACCAGCCCTGGAGTCAGAAGGACCTGAGTTCAAATCTGACCTCAGACACTGAATAATTACCTAACTGTGTGACCTTGTGTGAGTTACTTAACCCCATTGCTTTGCAAAATATAAACCAAAATTTTGCAGCACACATATTAGGAAAAATAGAGTGCAGTACCTTCCATAGGAAGACTTTCCATTTCCTTTAATTCTTTCCTTTTCCTATTTGTCTTATAGTATAAGTTATTTGTATGTAATTGTTTGCATGTTTTCTCCTTCATTAGATTCCTGGAGCATAGGAACTGTCTTTTGTCTTTCTTTATAATACCAGTGCTTAGCACTGTGTCTGGTCCATAGAAAGCACCTAATAAATGTTTAATTGAGTGACTGACTAAACAATGAATTTAGTTACAAAAAGTGAAAAATATTCATGGCAAATGTCTATATCAATATAGCTTAGATTATATGACTACACAATTTTTACACTTGTAAGAACCTGGAAACAAAGTATCAATTGAAGAATTTCAGAATAAAATTATGATAAATGAATATAATGGAAATATTCTTATATAATAAGAATATATGAATATAATGGAAATATTTTCATACCATAAGAAATGACAGGCAGGAGGAACTTAGAAATACGGACTGACACAGACTGAAGTGGAACTAGAGGAATAGTATACACAATAACTACAATATTGTATGTGAAAACAATGCAGCAAAGCAGTGGATCTCTGAAGAATTGCAATGAACAATCCTAGTCCAAGATGAATGACAATGATATGTGCTACTTATTTTTCTCAATCAAACAGGGAAGGATTTATTTAGCATTTACTATGTGCTGGAACTCTGGTATATACTGAAGATGCAAAGACAAAGTGAAATGATACCTCCCATAATTACATTCTAATGAGATAGAAATACAAGTATATGCAAAGGACATGAACCAAAATATACAAGATGGACCTTGTTGGAGAAGACTAATAGTTGGGGTTCCTAAGAAAAATGGGGGTTCCTTGAGCTGAGTCTAGAAGAAAGTCAAAGGATTAAAAGATGTAAAAGTGAAGAGGGAGGACATTTCAGGAATGAGGACAAAAGATGAGATATCAATTATGTGGGAAAAGGAGTATGACTGGACCATAGGTTTTTGTGGAGGAGAATAATGCATTTAAAAGACTGAAAGGGGTAAAGGGTTCAGATTATAAAGAAATATAAGGACCAGATTGAAGAATTTGTGTTTTATCCTAGAAGTGAAAGAGAGTGACTAGAGATCATCAAGAATAGTATGACATGGTCAGACCTGTGCTTTAGGAAATCATTTTGGAGGTTGGCTGTGGTAAGTGGGATAAAGAATCACAGGGTGCAGTTCTAGGTCTGTATTTACTTATGTATATAGGATGTAACTGTATGTTATTATAAGCTGGAAACTGTATGTTATGAATTCTTTCAAACTAGTAATTGAACATAAACTTCAATGAATTTGTGTTGTAGGACCATCTGACAAAGCCTGGTTTGGTTTGGTTTGGTTTTATTGAGCAGCTACAGGTGGTTTCCATAAGTAAGTTTCACTGTATGCATATATCTAAGTATCTATATATCATATATAGATAGGTATATGGGTTAGCTATTGACACTAGCTATGGGACCCTGGGACAAGCTCACTTAACCCTGATTGCCTCGCATCCAGGGCTATCTCCATTGGTCCCTGATTTATATTTGGTCACTGGGACCCAGGTGGACTCTGGAGGATAAAGTGAGGCCTGGTGGCTTAGTTACAGCCTCCCTCACTCAGATCCAGCACACACACACACACATCACACCACACACACATATTAAATATTATCTATTTATATGTACCTTATGATATATTATGTATATTATACATGCATATACATACTATATGTGCATGTGGGTATACACATATGGAAATAATGCATGTGTATGTAAATATAAAGGCATATATAAATATTAGAAGCATTTAGTTAGTGTAGTAGGTAGAGTGCTGGACTTGGAATCAGGAAGACCTAAGTTCAAATTATGCCTCAGACATTTACTAGCTATATGTTCCTGGGAAAATCACTGAATTTCTACCTTGGTTTCTTCAATTGAAAAATGAAGATAATAGCAGCAGCTGTCTCAAAAGGTTATTTGTAAGGGTCAAATGAGAAATTGTGTAAAGTGCTCAGTATGATGCCTGGGTACAGAAGAGTTATATAATGCTTATCTGAAGATAGATAAATACATACATATAGATATTATATATAGATACAGGTATATATATATACACATCCATATATTTCTGTTATGTATATATAGGATATATGTGCATTTTCACCGTATTCATTCAAGTATATATGTATGCACACATGTAAATATGCATACACCACCTCACTATATATGTTATGTGTGTATATAATGTGTACTGCATTCCTTAATCATCATAGATCGCTTGATATGGGTTAGCTTTGTGCATAGCCCCTGTTTTTGTGATGAGTACCGAAGAAATGATTCAGCACTTAGCTGAATTTCAGCTTATTGTGGTCAGACAAGGCAAGTTTCCCAGGACAGCAAGGCTTAAGGCAAACCACATAAAAAATCTGTTGGGGGACTGGGGTGGAGGGGGGTAGTGAGGGAGATAGTGATAACAAAGAAAGTTTCTATCAGGAGAGAATTGAGTGAACTGTATGTTGTTATTATGAACTGGAAACTGTATGTTATGAATTTTTCAAGCTAATAACTGAACATAAACTAGGATGAATTTGTGTTGTAGGACCACCTGCCTAAAAGACTTTTGTTTGGTTTGGTTTTATTGAGCTGCAGGGTGGTCTCCATAAGTATGGTTTCACTGTATATAGCTTTAGTCAGCACCATTATTGTATTTAACATACTGAGCTGCAGTTATGTAGGAGCTTTGTCAGCCTTGCAATATCAACTTTTGGTACATGGATTGGTTATCTCATGAAATCCATAAGAATGAGGGATTATACTAAGATAACGCTGAGACTGCCTTTATTAGGCAGGTCCAACAATTCAAAGTGGATAATGTATTTTTTCTTTTCTTCCTTTGAAACTACATAACTGAACCTGAGTATCCTTAGAGAAGATTTCTGAATAGAAGAAAACTTGAAACAGAATTGGGGGGGGGGGGAGGAATGTAGCAATCTCTAAATAATTTTGAATTTTATTATTTTTCATGAAGGGATCTGGTGATGAATGAGATTTTCTCCTCACTCAGATTTTGTTTCTTTTTTGTTTGTTGGCTCAATGAAATCATTTTCCTAACTGTTCATGTTATTATATGTTGCCATGGAAATTCTTGTGATAGGCCTCAATTTGAGCATGGTAACTTGACTATAAAATAAACAAGAAGAAAAAAGGACTGAAAGGATAGTCCTTTTGAATTTGGTCTACATACCTCGGATAATCAGCAAAAATGAGGTAAATTGTTACCATTCCACAAATCCAGGAGATAAAGTAATTGATCACAAAGTGGGGCAAATCTGGAAACAATCTTGTCTTTCATACAAATTGTGGGAGGTGTAAAGGGATTGAATAGTAAGATGAGGTAAGTACAGCCTGGCAGAGATGGGCAATAGAACATTTAAATGCTTCTCTGAGTACTAGGGTAGGGAATAATTTTGGCAAAGC